>NC_056735.1:33915624-33922777 GCF_019279795.1 Protopterus annectens | reverse complement strand
TGCTAGGTCTAGGTAGGCTGTGTGGACTACCTTTACCTCGTCTATGGCCTTGGAAACTGTTTCAAAGAAATCTACTAGGTTTAACAGGCAAGATCAGCCTTTAACAAAGCCGAATTAGGTAGGGTCCAGTGTCTGTTTATGAGATCCATAATGATGTGCTCCACGCAGACCAGGCTAATCAGGCTTATAGGGCGATAGTTCCCAGGATCCGTAGTGACACCACCTTTGTGGAGCGGGATAACTGTTGCTGTACGGCATTCTTTGGGTACATAGCCTGTAGTAAGGCTGAGTTTGAACAGTGAATTTTATGTGAGGGTTTAGTTCTTTTTGGAGCTTGTTTAGGACACAGCCTGGGATTCCATCCTGTCCCAGTGATGCTGTGTTTTTGGCTTTGGAGAGGACTGTTTTCACCTGTGGGTCTGTGATGTCTGGAGGTCTACATTCTTCTGGGATGGACACTGGCCCTTTTGGGGGTGGGGGGTGGGGGTAAAGTTTGCACTGAACCTGTCAGCCAGGATGTTGGCAATGTCAATGGGTTCAGTGTATTTTTTGCCATTTTGCACCAGCTCAGAGCAGATCTGAGAGTTGCCACCTAGATTCTTGACATAGCTAAAGAAGGCCTTGTGATTATCTTTAGAGTCTTTGGCAATTTTTCTTTTGAAGCTGGCAGTGGATGATTTTATGAGGTATCGTAGTTTCTTGCTAATACTGATCAGGGATACCTTCCCTTTTTGGGATTTTGCTCTATCATGTAATATTTTCCTCCTTCTGTTGTATAGCTTATTTATGGTCGGGGTCCACCAGACTGGTCTCCTCTTTTTGGAGGAGTGAGTCTTTGTTTTACTTGGGATGGCTCGATCCATGCATTCTTGTAGGTGCTCATAGAATGCATTTGTAAAGGATTCTGTGGTTTGGGCAGCATTTTCCATTAGCCCGGGGGCTTTGAAACATTCTACCTCTGTCTTGAGAAGTGTGAAGTTTGCTTTCGAGAAATTTTTCACAGTGGTTTCCTTGGCTGGGGGTGGGGTCGGGATGTGGATGTCCAGTGTGATTAGTTTATGGTCTGATCTTCCCAACGAGGGGTTTACCTCTGGTGTGCAACATTGCGACCCATGTTGGAGATGACCAGGTCCAATATGTTACCTCTTGTGGGAGTGGTGACCAATTGTTCCAGGGTGTTTGAGTTTATAAACTCCAGAAAACGTTGGGCAAAGGAGTTGGGACTTCAGTAGTTTTCCCAGTCAATGTGTGGGTAGTTGAAATTACCCAATATCATGGTGTTTGGTGAGACCTTCATATTCTCTAATGTTCTCAGGAATGCCAAGTGGGGGTCCTGAGACAAGGTGGGTGATGTGTAGCAAGCTACAAACTGAAAAGCAGATGTCCTTCAAGGATGCATCTGCAGTCCTAACATATGGGTTGTCCTGCCTCAGGCAGCCCTTGATCGGCGATTCAAAGTCTGGGTCTGGCCTCGGCTGATGTCGCACTTCACCCGGCGTCATAGCTGCTGTTTATTGGGTATAAAGGCATCAGCCGGCCATTTTCCTCAGTCTTTCTTGCCGGTGCCGAAGCAGAAGCTGTTCGCAAGTGCCGGTCGGTCAGATCCAGAGATTTCTACTACCGAAGACTTCTAAAAAGCTAAGTACCCCATTGGGGACTCTTTCTTGCCTCAGCCGATGTCAGCCAAAGTAAATAATTGTTTAACTTGTGGGAAACAAATACCTCATAAGGATTTCCACTCTTACTGCCTTCCTTGCTTAGGCCCAGACCACGATGTATCAGCTTGTCTAGCCTGTGCTTCCTTCAACCGATGGACACTTAGACGTCGGTCGGACTTTGCAGAGGAGTTTTTTGGTCCCGCTTTTGCATACAAAATGCCGTCGGAGACTCCGACTACTCAATTCTCTAAAAAGCTCAAGGAAAAGGACCGACATTCGCGGCCTGCGGTTTCGGCTGAAACCACGGTTAGGCCAACCGCGAATGTCTCTGTTTCGGCTGAAACTGAGCCCCCAGTTCTTCCTTCGGCCGAAAGCATGCTTCCGATAGCCGAGGCCTCACAGAGCATGGCGGAATCTGCTACTGAATTTACTGCTACAGAATCTGGCACTCAGGATTTATCAGACACTATTCCTTTAGACATAACTACCCCTGCACGTGGGGCTGCTAGACCCCCTGCTTCCATGTCTGTCAAGGCTTTTGCCAGGGCTAAGGCAGCTAAATCTTCTAAGGCCTTGCCTGCCAAAACTCCTTCACATAGGCCTACCTCTAGTTCCCAAATACTCAGCCTGGCTGAGGATCTCATTTCTTTGATCAGAGGATCCCAACCTCACCCAGACAGGGCCTCTCAGCCCCCTCCAGACAAGAGGCCTAGGACTGAACCCCCGGAACCTGTCTCTACAGATTATTCCTCGGATGACTCAGATCTTTCAGACCCTCACGAAGGCCCATATTCTCCTTATGAGGATTCTGATGCAGAAGACTCCATTCCTTCTGCTTCTCCTCCTGAAGAATTTTCCTTTTGGGAAACCTTGCATGCTATGAGGGAACACTTCCAATGGCAGGGCAGGATTTTTCAGATTCAAGGAAAAGGCTAAGGACTTTTTTACACTTACCACAGCATAGGCCTTTAGCCATTCCGCCAGTACTAACAGTTGTTGATGATGCATATAATGATGCCTGTACTGCTCCTGATTCTCTTCCTCCGGCCCCTGCCAAGCCAGACAGATATTACAGGGTCCCGGACACACACTACCATTTGTATAAGGCTCCTGTTGCAGACCCTGAAACCATTTCACAGGGCCCTAAAGGTGTGGCAGCTGCCTCTGCCAAAGACCCTCTTCCCTCTGAAAGGGAATCTAGAGCATTAGAGATGGGGTAAAAGGTTTATACTTCTGCTACTCTTTCGGCCAGGGCCTTGAACTGTCAATTTCACATGATTCAGTACCAGGAATTTTTGTTAGACCAGCTAAATAAAAAATTATCTTCTCCTGAACCTTTAGACCGCAAGTCCCTTCAGGATTTGGTACATAACTCTCAGCAGGTCAGTAACCATTTCTTAAAATGTGGCTATGATGCACTGGAGGCTTCCTTTAGATCAGCTGTGACTGGAACAATGATTCGAAGGCATGCTTGGTTAAAAGAACAATCCTTACCAGACCATGTTAAGTCAAAACTCCTAGATGCTCCCATGGAGAAACAAAGTTTGTTTGGCTCCCCTGCACAGGAGGTTCTAAAAAAGGTGGAAGAAAAAGCAAAATCTGTCCAAACTGTCAAGGATTTCTTACAGGTCCAACCTCCGAGGTTTAGCAGAAATTGGCCTTCGAAGAATTGGTCCTTTCCAGACAACTCCAGAGCGCAGAGAGGCAGAAATAGACGCCCAAGAGGCAGAGGTCAATCTAGGGGTGCCTACAGGTGGCGTCAGTGTCAACCTACCAACCAGAGAAGTACTGCCACAGAATCAACTACAACCACTTCCACAGGGCAGACACAATGACTTGGCTCTAGTTCCGCCTACCAGGGAACAACTGGAAGCACCCTTGGGCGGAAAACTAGCCTTATTCTCCGACAACTGGCATTACATTACAGGAGACAAATGGACTTTACAAACAATAGACAAGGGCTACAGGTTTCACTTCCATACTCTACCAAAAAAGAGAGGAATGCCAAACCTACCACCAAGCCAAAAACAGGCGGCTCTAAGACAGATCAACAACTTACTAAGGATGAGAGCTATAGAAGAGGTGCCACCTATGGAACACGGCCAAGGATTTTACTCCAGGCTTTTCCTTGTACCAAGAAAAGAAAATCAATGGAGACCTATTCTAGATTTGTCCGCACTGAACACATACCTCATTGTTCCAAAATTCAAAATGCTGACCCTCCAGCAACTTCTTCCCATGCTGGGCAAGGAGTCTTGGCTGGTGACTCTAGATCTCAAGGAGGCATACCTGCACGTCCCTATACGACCAGATTGCAGAAGACACCTCAGATTTCTTGCAGGATCAGAGCATTATCAATTCTCAGCATTGCCTTTGGCTTATCTACTGCCCAGAGTATTCACGAAATGCCTGGCATCAGTAATTGCTCATTGCAGACTTCAGGGAATTCAGATTTACCCATACCTGGACGACTGCCTAATACAAGCGGACAACAAGGCAAAGTTAACAAAAGATTTGGAAAATGTCATACAACTGTTGCAAGCCTTGGGATACACAGTCAACATGCAAAAGTCAAGACTAGTACCATCCCAAAGGATAACATTCTTGGGTGCAGAATTAGACACATCAACTCAGATGGCTTTTCTCACAGAAGAAAAACAAAAGCAACTACCAGTCTACTTCATGACATTAACAACACAAACTCAGCTTACTGCAAGGAAAGTCCTGCAAGCCCTGGGCTACATGGCATCCTGCATAATATTGGTTCTGCATGCCAGGCTGCATATGAGAAAGCTACAATGGTACTAAGGAATGTATTGTCTCAACATAAGCACAGTCTAGAAGCCCAGATTCCAATAATTCCATGCCTGAAGCAAGAATTCCTGTGGTGGGCTCAGGCCTGTCAGTTGAACAGAGGCTTGCCTTTCCACAAACCACATCCAAGCCAGACCATCACCACGGACGCCTCAGACCTAGGATGGGGGGCACACATGGTGGACAAGTGTATACAAGGCCTATGGACCCAAGACCAGCTGAATCTACACATAAATCTAAAGGAGATGCTGGCAGTGAAACATGCGATCCAGGCATTCAGACCACTCCAACAGGGTCATCTGCTGATAAGGACGGACAATACCACAGTCATGTGGTACATCAACAAACAGGGAGGTACACATTCATATCCTCTATGCGGATGGCAATGGAACTGTGGAATGTGGCCCTGAACCTCAACATTCAACTTCAGGCCAGATTTGTACCAGGAAAAGAAAATTCTCTAGCAGACACCTTAAGCAGAACTACCACGGATGCTCACGAATGGATGCTGCATCCAGATATCTTCAAAGCCATAACAAAGAAATGGGGACTACCACAGATAGACCTGTTTGCCTCCCCACACAATCACCAATTGAAGAAATTCTGCACTAGAGCATACCACCCACTTGCTTGGAGGGTGGACTCCCTTTCCTTCAGCTGGAAAAACCTGACAGCATATGCATTTCCACCTCTTCCCTTGATGTACAAAGTTCTACTGAAGATCAGAGAGGATCAGCCAAGGGTAATTCTGATAGCTCCAGACTGGCCGAGGCAACATTGGTACCCGCTACTGAGAAGCATGTCTCGGACACACGCATGGCATCTACATCTATGTCCCTTACTACTAACACAGGACAACTACAAGATCCTACATCCAAACTTGAAAACACTGCAGCTAGCTGCTTGGAATATTGCAGAAAACAAAATAACCCAGGCTTATCTCAGAGGGTTAAGGACATTATCCTGGAGGCACGCAGACCCTCCACAAGGAAGACTTATTCAGCCAAGTGGAAAAGATACCTCATTTGGAGTGTAGCAAAGGGAGAAAATGTCTCTTTGGCAAACATAGCACACATCCTGGAATATTTAGCAGAGCTGTTCCACAATGGCCTGTCTTACTCCTCCATTAAGATTCATGCATCAGCAATTTCAGCAGAATACAACATGGATCCTCCTGTCTTCTCTCATTCTCTACTCAGGCAGTTCTTGAGAGGAATCAAAAATGTAAAGCCTCCAAGGAAACCACCTTTACCTACATGGGATCTCAACTTTGTGCTGGAAAAGTTAACACTTCCCCCTTTTGAACCAGCAGCAACAGCAGAATTACAATTCTTGTCTTGGAAAACTGCTTTCCTGCTAGCAATTACTTCAGCAAGAAGGGTACCTGAGTTACAGGCATTAATGGCAGTACAACCCTTCCTTATCTTCCATCAGGACGGAGTCTCTCTGAGAACTAACCCTACCTTTATGCCAAAAGTGGTCTCCAGAGTATCATTGAACCAAGCAATTCATTTACCTACATTCTTCCCCAACCCACAGAACAGGGGGGAAAGACTGCTACATACCTTGGATGTTCACAGACAATTACGCTACTATCTGGACAGAACGAAGACCAGCAGAAAAACTGACCAGCTTCTGGTAGCATATGCAACAGGAATGCAAGGAAAAGCAATTTCAAAACAGACAATCTCAAAATGGATAGGAAATTGCATTCGATTTTGCTACTCTTTTCATGGAAAGACCACTCCTGATAATATCAGACCTCATTCCACAAGAGCTACAGCCACCACTACAGCTTTCCTACGAGTGGCTACCAAAGACATTTTAGAAGCTGCTACTTGGAGCTCCGTGCATACATTTGCCAAGCATTACAATCTTCCTTATACTCTAGATCCCGAGCAGGTTTTGCAACTGCTGTTTTGCAAGGGATCTTAACTACACCATCTTTATCTTAGTGCCTCCTCCCCAGTTTGGCTATGGTATTCTACCCATATGTTAGGACTGCAGATGCATCCTTGAAGGACATAGTACAGTTTTGTACCTACCATAAATGTAGATGTCCGATAGGTATGCATCTGCAGTCAGGATTACCCACCCTCCTTCCCCTCTGTGGTATTCCTAGGGTATTTACCCCTCTATTAGCTAGCTGGGGGAATCTATTATGGTGTATTTGTTTGTATATATGTATATATATATATATATATATTTTTTTTTTTTATATTGTTTGCTCTCTACTGTTTGGAATTATTTGCATTTATCCAAATTTAGCCTTACTAGAGGGCACCTGGCATCTGGGGCAAGAAACACTGAGGAAAATGGCGTCGGCTGATGCCTTTATACCCAATAAACAGCAGCTATGACGTCGGGTGAAGTGCAAAATCAGCCGAGGCCAGACCCAGACTTTGGAATCCGGCCGACCGAAGGGCTGCCTGAGGCAGGACAACCCATATGTTAGGACTGCAGATGCATAGCAGTCCTATCGGACATCTACATTTATGGTAGGTACAAAACTGTACTTTTTGCCCACTGTTAGTTGCACATGGATGGTCTCAGAGGCCTTGTGCAGTGCCACTAACCTGGAGGTGTGGGTATCCTTGATGAAGATGGATACACCCCTGCCTTTTGTATTGCGGTCCGGTTTCTGGGGCCGAAAGGTATGGTATGAGTTATAGCCTGGTAGT
>NC_056735.1:33798124-33910624 GCF_019279795.1 Protopterus annectens | reverse complement strand
GCCCTGGACCTGCTCATTCTGACCCCCACTAGAGGAAGCAACATCCTTGACCTGGTTATCACTAACCTGGGCAGCCGTTGCTCTACACCAACAGTCATTTCTTCCCTGGTTAGATCCGACCACAAACTAATCACCATGGAAATCCACATTTGACCCACACCCCTTGCAAAAGTGACCACTGCGAAAAACTTCTCCAAAGGTGACTTGGGCTCCTGAAAACAGAGGTGGCAAACTTCACAGTACCCATGCCAATGGAAAATAGTTGCATGACTGCCGAATCATACACCAGTGCACTGAACGAACACGTACATAAATGCATGGAACTAGCCATACCCAATGGAACCAAGACACTGTCCTCCAAAAAACAGGAAGCCAATCTGATGGTCCCCAGCTATCAATAAAATCTACAACAGAAGGAAGAAACTGTTACAGAAAAAAGTGAAGTCCCAAGAGTGGAAAAACTCCCTCATTAACCTCAACAAAAAGTTGTGATCCCTTATGAAATCCTCTGAAGCCAGTTATGAAGGCAGAATTGCGGCAGATGCTAAAAACAACCACAGAGCTTTCTATAGTTATATCAAGAACCTTCACGGCAATACCCAGATTTTCTCTGAGTTATTGCACAATGGTACCTCCTACACTGAGCCAACAGATATAGCCAACATACTAGCTGACCGATTCAGTGCTAACTTTACCCCCACCTCCAAAGGCCCAATCACAGTACCAGAAACATGCCAGTTACCCAGCATTTCTGCAGCACAGGTAAGAGCTGCATTGTCCAAGGCCATGAATACAGCATCCATGGGACCTGATAATATCCCTGGCTGTGTTTTATATGAACTACAAAATGAACTGGCACCACATCAGTGTGCCCTGTTCAATCATAGCCTTACCTCAGGCTCTGTCCCTACTGAATGGCACACTGTTACAGTCATCCCTCTCCATAAAGGGGGAGCGATAACTGACCCTGGGAATTATCGCCCCATTAGCCTGACCATTCTGATATGTAAAGCTATGGAGTGCATCATCATGGACCTGCTCAGCAAAGGTATAGGTAATCTCCAAACTCTAGACCTCACGCAGTTTGTTAAATGGAGATCCTGCCCTGCTTTACCTTGTTAACGTCTTCAAGACCGTCACCAAGGTTGTGGATGAGGGTAAGCAGTGCATATAGCCTACCTTGATCTGGCCAAAGCCTTTGATACCATTCCTCATTCGGGAGTTATTGATAAACTCTCCAAAATGTGCATCAACCCTTATATCACTAGGTGGATTGCAAACTGGCTTACAGACAGAACCCACAGAGTTAAAGTAGCAGATTCCAAATTTGACTGCAGACCAGTCACGAGTGGAGTCCTACAGGGATTGGTCCTAGGTCCTCTCTTGTTTGGCATCTACTTCTCAGAGGTCCAGGCCAACATGGAGGGACACTGGCTGACCACATTCGCAGACTAGTGCAAACTGGGAGCCATTGTCAGCTCCTCAAGTGATGCAGACATCCCACAGAAAGGCCTTAGTGACACCAATGACTGGTGTTGGATCCATGGCCTTAAGCTTGATGCCAAAAAATGCGTTATCATTCTCTTTGGTAAAAACTCAGTTCCCACTAATTACCACGTTGATGGGAGCCCACTGAACACTGAAGGTGTGATAAGAGATCTGGGCACCCAGGTTGACTGCAACCTCTCCTTCAACCACCACATTGCCATTGTGGTCAGAAAGTCCTGTGGGCACATCTCATAACCAAGGGATGTTCTTCGTGTTTCACTGTTGCAGTCATTACATTTGGGTTATCTGCCTGCAGGTAGCCCTCAGCTGGCCTGAATACCAGAGTCTTGGATTCCTGTGTCGGATGCTGTCTCTTCTTCCATGATGTCAGGTCATCAGGGGTATAAAACATGCAGCTGACACCATTACATCAGTCTTTCATGCCGTGCGGTGCTGAAGCAGAAGCAGTTCGTAAGTGCCAGTCGGCCGACTCCTGAAATTTTCGTTTTCATGTTTCAGAACTGAAGTCTTCAAAAAAATCCAAGTACCCTGTTGAGGATCCTTTTTCTTTCTCTTAAACCAATGTCAGTAAAAGTTAACAATTGTCTTACCTGTGGAAAGCAAATACCTCAAAGATTTTCATTTGTACTGCATTCCTTGCTTAGGCCCAGACCACAACTTCCCTCGCTGTCAGTTTTGTGCTTTATTCAACCCTCAAACTATTTGTCGTCTGTCTGTTTTTGCAGCAAATTATTTTGGTCCTCTGTTTAACTATCCAGAAATGTTGTTGGTAAGCCATCCGACTACCGATATTCCGAAAAAATGTAAAGATAAAGACAGAGACAGACTGCATAGGTCCAAAACTGCCGCCGACGCTTCCGCTAAGCCAGTCACCAGTTTGCTCGTACTCAGTGAGGCGCTTTTGCAGCCCCTGATACCCGCTACCTGGCTAGTTATGTCTGCGCAATAACCCTACAATAATCCCAAGACTAGTTCCGAACTCCAGGAGGGGGGCAGGAGGGTGAGATGTCAAGAATGAATGAAGATCGACAACACAGATGGAATATTATGGTAAGAACTTAACTTCTTTATCAGACGTTGCCAATCTTCATTCTTTCTTGACTGATGGGACAGAGTCCCCAGCTAATTTAGATCCTGGGCAGCCCTAAGGAAAGAATATTCCTGAGCACCATAGAGCCAAAGGATACTCTTCCCCTAAAGTCCATGTCTAATTTGTAATGAGTGATAAAGGTACGAGGGGTAGCCCAAGTTGCAGTCGCACATGTGTCTTCCATAGAAGCTGTGGAATGGAAGACCGCTGAAGTGGAAACAGATCCAATAGAATGAGCTCTAATTTTTCTTGGTAGTTCGAGTTTGTTCTGATTGTATATAAAGGTGATGCAGTCTCTTAACCATTTTGATAAGGTGATCTTTGAAACTAGTTTTCCCAATCTGATACCTGAGAACAGGCAGGATGGAGTGGGTGGAGAAGAGTGTCAGGAGTGATTTGTGACAGACGAGTACCAGTACGAGTGAAAGGGAAGGTCTGCAACAGGGTAGTGAGACCAGCTATGTTATATGGGTTGGAGACAGTGGCATTGACAAAAAGGCAGGAGTTAGAGCTGGATGTGGCAGAGTTAAAGATGTTAAGATTTGCATTGAGTGGGATGAGGGTGGACAGGATTAGGAATAAGTATATTAGAGGGTCAGCCCAGGTTGGAAGGTTTGGAGACAAAGCCAGAGGCAAGATTACTTGGGTTTGGACATGTGTTGAGGAGGGATGCTGAGTATATTGGGAAAAAGATGCTAAGGATGAAGTTACCAGGTAACAGGAAGAGAAGAAGGCCTAAGATAAGGTTTATGGATGTGTTGAGAGAGGACATGCAGGTGGTTGGTGTGACAAAGCAAGATGCAGAGGACAGGAAGAAATGGAAACATATGATCTGCTGTGGCGACCCCTAACGGGAACAGCCAAAAGAAGAAGAAGATGATGATGATGATGATACCTGAAAAAGATAGAAATAGTTGGTCTGATTTTCTAGAGGCCTTTGTTCTAAGTAGAAACATAACTGCTTGTGGACGTCCAACATGTGCAGGCAGCACTCTCCGGTGTTCGAAAAATTTGGAAAGAAAACTGGTAAGTCTATAGTCTGGTTGATATTCGACTCTGATACCACTTTGTGAAGGAAGGAGGGATTGGTTCTGAGTGATACCCTTTCTTTGTGGAAGATGACATATGGATGATTCACATACAAAACCTGTAACTCTGAAATTCTCCTAGCAGATGTGATCGTTACTAGGAAGAGGGTCTTTCAAGATAAAAACTTGAGGTCACAAAGTAGCTGCTGGCTCCAAAGGCTGATGAACTAGGCATTGTAAGACTAAGGTCAAATCCCAAGGCGTTATCGGATCATTGAAAGGTGGCTTCAAATGTTGAGCTCCTTTAAGAAAAATTTTTCAAAAAATGGTGAGACATTAATGAACGATAATCAAAACCGTTATAAAAATTTGAAATGGAAGCTAGAATGAACTCTGATGGTAGAAGCTGAGGCTCTCAGTTGAAATAAGGTGGTTAAGTATTCCAGGACCTTTTCAACTGGAGCTGAGAAAGGATCAAGGCCATTTGTATCCGACCAAATAGAGAATCTTTTCCATTTAAGGTAATTTTTTTTTGGTGGACAATTTTATGAGAAGCCAGAAGTATCTTATGCACCAGGGAGGACAAACTGTTTTGCCTGGCAATTTCCGGCAGTGGAGAAACCAAGCCGTCAGCTTGAGATGTTGAAAATTGGGATGCGCCAAGCCCTGAGGGTGAGAACAGGTTCAGAGTTGGATCCAAAGTCCACTGGTGGTGAACCAGGTGAGAAAGGGAAACCAGACTTGACAGGGCCAGTAAGGTGCAATGAGAATCACTTTGCTTATGAACTACTGGGCTTTCCTTAGAAATTGGGGAATTAGAGGAATTGGTAGAAAGGCGTATAGTCCTGGGGGCCAGTCGTGAAGAAGTGCATCTCTCGGGGACAAGGCTGACCCCATCTAAGAAAAAATTTGTCACTATGTTGGGATTGAGACACCACTCCTGATCTAGAAGGATACATCTGCTCAGTTTGTCCACAATCATGTTGGAGTTACCCGAGATACGTGTTGCTATTAAAAAGTGGTTGGAGGCAATTGCCCAATGCCAAACTTTGAGAGTTTCCAGACATAGTGGGTAGGATCTGGTTCCCCCCTGTTTGTTGATGTGCCAGACTACTGACATGTCTGACTGGATAGCAACTGTCCCTGGAAAGGCAGACTGAAATCCGTGCAATGCTAAAAGCACTGCCCTCAGTCCTAGGACACTGTTGTGCAGGTTGGCCTCCTGTGGGGACCAATTGCCTCGGACGGTCTTTCCCTGAAAAATGCCCCCCCCCCCCATTAGGGAAGTGTCTGTGGTCACTACAGCTTTGCGCTGAGAGGAGGAGAAGGGAGACTCCATAAATCCTCTTCTGGCTTCATCCAGCAAGATAAATCTTTCTTGCAGCGATTTGTTATTAAGATTGGTTGAGACATGGGGTGAGTCAGAGGTGACCATTGTGATGCTAGGAGCCACTGAAGCAGCCTCATGTGGTACATCTCTCCCAAGACAAAGTTCTTGCTGCCATGGATCTGAGAAGTTGTAGTATAGACAAGCAGGAACTTTGTCTTGGGAGAGAATCACTTGAAGTTGCGATCTCAGCTTTAACAACATGTGATGACCAAGGAAGGCAACACAGGAGTTTGTATTTAGTTTTGCTCCGATGAATTCCAGGTCATGTGTGGGAGATGGTTGTGATTTTTCTTGATTGACTGTAATGGTTAAGAACTTGGCAAGATGAAGAACAGAGTCTATGGTGTAAAGCAGCAGATGCCTGGTGGGTGCTGTGAGGAGCCAGTCATCAAGACCGAAACACTAAAGGTGGAGGAGTGTCCATATTCACCAAGCATATTCACACCTCCAGGCTAGTTGCCCAACACAATGCATCTGAAATTCTCCAGGTGCAACTAACACTAGGTAAGACTGCAATCCAAACTGTAGCTTGCTACAGATCCCCCACCATACCCCAAGATTCTCACTACACCTTCCTAAACATACTGGAAAATATTAAGATACAACCAAACACCCTAATACTAGGTGATTTCAACTACCCTGCCATTAATTGGGAAAACTACTCGGGTACCAACGGCTTTTCCCAACAGTTCTTGGAATTCATAAATTCTAACGCCCTGGATCAACTAATCCATTGTCCCACCAGGGGCTTCAATATCCTAGACCTGGTCATTACCAACATGGGAGATAGATGCTCCACACCAGTGGTCACCCCCTCATTGGTCAGGTCTG
Organism: Protopterus annectens; assembly: GCF_019279795.1. NCBI lineage: Eukaryota > Metazoa > Chordata > Ceratodontiformes > Protopteridae > Protopterus > Protopterus annectens. The sequence goes on along the minus strand of NC_056735.1, from coordinate 33,904,776 downwards.
ACCATAAGCAAATCACCCTTGACATCCATATCCCACCCCCACCTCCCAGTAAGGAAATCTCCTTAAACTTCTCCAAAGCCAACTTCATGCTACTGAAGTCAGAAGTGACAAACTTCACAACACCCACGCAGACGGGATTTGGAAGTTCGACTGCAGAATCCTACACTAAGGCACTGTACGAGCACATCCACTCGTGCATGAATCGTGCCATCCCAAATAGAACCAAGATGCTGTTCTCCAAAAAAAGGAAGCCAATCTGGTGGTCCCCTGCTATAAACAAACTATACAACAGAAGGAAGAAACTGTTGCAGAAAAGAGGAAAATCCCAGGATGCAAAAAACTCCTTCACCAACCTCAGTAAAAAGCTGAGATCCCTCATAAAATTCTCAAAAGCTAGTTACGAAAACAAAATTGCCAAAGATTCCAAAGACAACCACAAGGCATTCTATAGTTTTGTCAAGAATCTAAATGGCAATGCTCAGATCTGCTCTGAGCTACAACAGAATGGCATTAAATATACTGATCCCAAGGATATTGCCAATATCCTGGCAGATCGATTTAGTGACAACTTCACTCCGCTCTCACCCCCTAAAGGGCTCATCTCAATACCAAAAGATTGCCAAATTCCGATAATCACAGCCACACATGTAGAAACAGCACTCTCTAAAGCTAAGAATACAGCATCCATGGGACCAGATGACATCCCAGGCTGTGTACTACACAAACTAAAAAATGAACTGGCACCCCACCTAAGTGTCATGTTTAATCATAGCCTCACCTCCGGCTTCGTGCCCACTGAGTGGCACACAGCTACAGTTATCCCGATCCACAAGGGAGGATCCACCTTGGATCCCGGGAACTACCGTCCCATCAGTCTGACAAACCTGATCTGCAAGGGCATGGAACTTATAAACAAAGACATTGGCAACCTCCAGACACTGGACCCCACCCAGTTTGGGTTTGTGAAGGGCCGATCTTGTCTCCTGAATCTGATTGACTTCTTTGAATCTGTCTCCAGAGCTGTGGACGAGGGTAAAGAGGCCCACACAGCCTATCTGGACCTCGCCAAGGCCTTTGACACCATCCCCCACACTGGAATCGTAGATAAACTTACTAAGCTGGGCATAAATCCCTACGTCACTCGATGGGTTGCCAACTGGCTTACTGACAGAACCCAGACTGTAAAAGTAGCAAGACTCCAAATCCTGCTCCAGAAAAGTGACAAGTGGAGTACCTCACGGTTCAGTCCTGGGATCACTTGTTTGGCATTTACTTCTCTGAAGTACAGGCCAACACTAAGGGACTCTGGCTAATAAAATTTGCAGATGACTGCAAACTGGGAGCCATTATTGAATCCCCAAATGATGTAGATATTCTACAAAAGGACCTTACAGAAACAGATGCCTGGTGCCAGAGCCATGGGCTCAAGCTTAATGCCAAGAAATGTATAGTCATCCCCTTTGGAAAAAAACATGTACCCATGAACTACCACATAGGTGGCAGGACACTAAACATCGAAAGTGTGATGAGAGACTTGGGGACACAAGTGGACAGTGGTCTCACTTTCGATAACCACATCGTTACAACAGTCAGTAAATCCTTCTACATGGCACACCTCATCACTAAGGGCTTTTCATCCAGAAAAAAGGAGGTCATTGTCCCACTGTACTCATCCCTCATTAGACCCATTATAGAGTATAATGCCCCATTTGGTATGTACCTCACAAGACATCTGCAACAGCTGGAAAGGCCACAGAAATACCTCACTAAAAGAATCACAGGCCTAAAGCAGATGCCATATGCTGACAGTCTAAAAAAAACTCCAGCTATACTCTGTGGCATATAGTCTACTCAGAGGCGATCTCTGCTTAACATACAAGGCCATGTCCATCCCTGAGCTGTTGGACATGCTCCACTTAAAGAAATCCCAATCCCTCAGAGCCACACGCTCCAGGGATCTAAACCTTATCACAATGAACAAAACATGCTGGAGGGATAGGTTCCTGACCCAGAGACTCCCCATACTCTGGAATAGACTGCCCATACATGTCAAGCAGAGCACCTCATTGGCCCTCTTCAAAAGGAACCTTGATGATTGGATGGGAGATGGGAAATTCACCCCGGGGATCATGTCAGTTGCCCTGCTAGACAGGGGCCCAGAGAAGTAAATATTGTGGGAAAAAATTTCCAGGGAATTGTTATGGCTAGGCTTGCATAGGCCTTAGGGCCGATAGCCTAGTACCGACCTATGAACCTATATGGAAACAGAATCCCTGTAGCCTTAAATGAGCTGCCAAAACTGTCATGCATTTGGTGAACACCTTGGGGGCTGTGGTGAGACCAAATTGATGACTGGCTTCTAGTCGAAAGCGGAGATACCTTCTGGAGTGCTTGTCCATCTTTATATGGCAATACGCATCCTGAAGATCTATACAGCACATCCAATCTTCCTTCTCTAGAAAGGGAAGGACAGATTGAACCATGACCGTCCAGAATTTTGTCTGTTGTACAAATTTGTTTAATAGGCCAAGATCCAAGATTGGCCTCCAGTCCCCAGTCTTTTTTGGCACTAAAAAGAATTTTAAGTAGAATCTGGATTGTATCTGGTTTTGTGGGACTGCTTGGATGATTGTTTTGAAGCAGCTTTTGAATTTCTGTTGCTGCTATATCCCTGTGACTGGGTGAAACATCAGGGATTCGCACTTGGGGTTTGGGGAAGATTGAAGGGAATGCGGTAACCTCTGGTGATTATTGTCTGCACCCAGGAATCAGATGTTACTGTGAGCCAGGTGGAATGGTGCAGAGAAAATCTTCCCCTGACTGCTTCCAGAGGTAAGCAATCTGGCCTCTGCTCAGGAGCGCTGTTAGGGTTGTCCAGTAAAGAAATCTCTGGAACCTTAGTTGTGTGCCACAGGAGAAGCGTCTTCATAAAGAGTTCCCCCTCTGCCTGCGGGGAATACTCACCACGTGAGTCCTGAAAAGGCACTTGGATCTTCTTGAACCACATCTTTCCACTCTTCTGATTCATGAGTAAGGTCACTGTGAAGTGGAAAAATGCACGCCCACAGCAGAAAAGGCCTTCCTGTCCTTTTCACACCTGGCTAATGTGTCTCTCTAACTTTTGGGTCAAACAATAAGGTAGCATCAACTGGAGAACTGACAAAGGAAGACTTGAAGGGGTCTGCAGAATCACACAAGCGCATCCAGGTGTGACGCCTAATGACAATGTCTGTACCCGCTGCTCAAGATGTCCCTTCAGCTGTATGAGCAATAAGCTGCATAGACGAATTAGAGATCAACTCCAGGGTGGCAAGCTAAGAGGCAACCATATCCCGGAAATTGTCAAACACTGCTCATGCCAGGGTATCGGAAAGCTCAATTACAAGATCCCTTTGGAGTCTATTGAAGTGTGCCAAAAAATTCAAAGACCGAATAGCAAAGGTTGATGAAGCACAGACCTGCTTCCCAAATCTGTCCATCATCCATGACTTTTGGTTAGGAGGATGTACAGTTGAACTCTCTTCGGCAAGTTCCTTTCTTGTGGCCACCACCACCACCATGGCATCCACTGCTAGACCCTCAGACTAATGGGGCTGATCCCGATAGAATTTTGTCCAGTCTCTGGGGAATAGGCTCTATATTGTCAAGACACCTTCCACATATGCTGTACAATCAGTTTGATTAGTTCATCTGCAGGCAGAGTTACCCAAAAAGTAGATGACCAGGCACGAAAAGCTTGTAAGAAAACAGATTCCTTGGAGGATGGGTTTGAAGGCTTCCAATCACCCCTCTGTTTTAATATTTCAGGGATGTCTCCTTTGGACACATCTTCAGGAGGTGACCATGGGGGGACCCTTCCTCTTCAGGGGGTGACTGTGGGGGGCCTTTCCCCTTCATCGTAATCTGTATCCTCAGTGACTGATTCTTCTGGAGAATCTAAGTGCTTCTTCTTGCACAATCTCTTACGGGGTTGCTCCTCGGGGAAAATCTGAGGAGGACTCTGAAGAATGGCGACCCTGCACTAGGAGTATCTTGCTGCTCTTGTGCCCACTGTCCCAATGTGGCAGATTGTGGCAGCTCTGAAGCAGAGGAAACAAAAATATGGCACTCCGATGGGGACAGTACTAACTGGAAGCCTGCAGAGGCTAGAGTTCTCTCCATAACCTGGAAGGCAAGCCCACCCGAAGAGGGATGGGAGCCGGGAACTGACAAAGACAACCTCGGAAATGAGGTCACACCCCACTCTGAGCCGCCCCCCAGAGTAGGAGCCAAGAGAGGACTTGAAACTACCAAGGCACCGAGAGCCGTAGACGGCACCATAGAAAACAAATCAGAGCCGATCCAGGGATCCCAGAACCGGCTGCTAAATCTCGGTCCCATGGGTGCAATGGTTCCAAATGAGCCAAAGACCACAGAGTAGGTTCCAGTACCGAGGTGAGAGCCACCATCAGAACTGAGGCACCGTGGCCTGTTGAATAGAGTGAAAAGATGGGAACCCAAAAGAGTAGATGTGGCAATTCCCAGTGCCAGAGAGGTAGTCAGCACCAAAGTCATGGTCAGTACCCAAGATGTTTGGGTACTATCAATAGTACTCAGCACCGTAACTGATTTTGCTGGTTTTGGTGCCGGAGCAGAAAACCACAATATTTTTGGAAGTTTTGCCCTCAGTCCCGAAGGTGTCAGAACCTGAGATTTTTGAGTCTTTAAGTCGTGTACCTTGGGGGAAGACCGTACCGAATGGCTACATTTTTTAGTCTCAGTTTTGGGAGATTTTGAAGTCTCCACTTCAGAAAGAGCTTCACCAAAAAGACATTTTAAAAAGCCTTTAAGTATTAATTTGTTATATCTCTCTGCAAGAGTTCAAGCACTAAAGCCCTTACATAGTTCACAAGGAGGTTGAACTTCAAGATGAGGGACATCTAGACAATAGATGCAAGAAGGATGCCCATCCGAATTGGGCATCTTTCTGCCACTGTCCTTACACTGCTTGAACCCGGAGGTTCCTTTTTGCTTCTCTGACATGTTGTCCAGTACATGCACACGGCATGCCCACACACGCACACACTCACTCATAAAGAAAGGGGAAATGAAAGGAATAGCTTAGAAAGATAAAAGCCTTTTATTTGTTTATACACATACATACTACCCAGACAGGTAAAGAAGAAGAAGAAGCAGGAAAATGATACCAGCAACGGTATCAAAGAGTTACCAATGGTAAGCGGGAAGGAGAGGCCTAATACCAACAATGGTAAAGGAAAAGTACCCTGAGGTAAATACGAAGAATAGAGTTTTGAACAGAGTCACTCACACCAAAAAGGAATTAAACAATGGTAAACATTAGCGATGTGAAGGATAACATTAGAGATGTGAAGGATAAGGTAGAGTAAAAGCCAAGTTAGAAAAAATTTTTGAGCACTTAACTGAGAGTAATGGCTGATGCATCCAATTTTCTATGCGGAAATCAAGATCTGAGATAATGGGAAGAGAGGCAGTATGGGTAGAGCCTTAGCTTGAGAGGTTTTGGCTGGTGCGAGCTTTGTATAACGGACCAGTCGGTTCCAAGGGTTTGGAACCAAATCCATCAGTCAAGAATGAATGAAGATTGGCAACATTAGATTACATATTTAGTATTGCCTTGTTCTTTTATTATTAAACATATTTAAACCTATCTTTGTAGCTGATATTTGTGACACGTGTTTAAGCTCTTGCATATCTACTTGGTGACACTGTGCAGGCCACTCCTAAAAGCCTTGCTTTTGGTCAGACATTTGGATTAATAGTAACATTACACAGCAAGACTGGACACCATTTGTTAAGGGCCTTAAAGTAGCTGATAAGGAGTGACTGGTGGCAGGTGAAAAGTACAGTTGTGTACACTTAGCATAAATGTAGATGTTCGAGTGTATTCACTGTTGCAGTCATTACATTTGGGTTATCTGCTTGCAGTAGCCCTCAGTCGGCCTGATTAACAAAGTCTTGGGTCCTGCATCAGATGATGTCCCTTCTTCCATGACGTCAGGTCGTCAGGGGTTTAAAACATGCAGCCAACGCCATTACATCAGGTTTTTCTTGCCCCAGAAGTCAGGTGCCCCCCTAATGGGAAGCAAATAAATCTATAATTACAAAGGTATACCTCCAACAAAAAAGCAAATACACCAAAAAGCTTTTTGAGCATAGTAAGAGAGAGTAGAGGTATAGCCAAAAGAAGAATGGGGGCTTGAGGTAGGGTAACCAGGACTGCAACAGTGAATACACTCGAGAATCTACATTTATGGTAAGTGTACACAACTGTACTATGTTCTTCGTGTTTCACTGTTGCAGTCATTACATTTGGGTAGATTTCCAAAGCTAAGGTTGGGAGGAGGAATTTAAATAGAATTAGGAGCAAGTATAAGGCCCTGCAAGACTGCAGTAGCAAAGCCAGCTCTGGATTTAGAGAAAATTGGTAAATGATAATGCGTGGTGAAAGTATGTACAGAACTCCATGTAGCAGCTTCTAGGATGTCCCTGTAGGGACGCCCCTGAGAAAGGCTGTGGAGGTAGATGCAGCCCTAGTTGAATGGGGTCTGATGCCCTGTGGGATAGGTTTTCCATGGTGTTTATAGCAGAAATGAATGCAGTGGCCTATCCATTTTGAAATGGTTTGCTTTGAAATACCTTTCCCCTCTGTCCCTGCAGCAAATGCCACCAGCAGTTCTGATTTCCTTTGAGGTTTAGTCCTGTCCAAGTAAAATCTAAGTGGTCTCTGCACATCTAAGGAGTGCAGTATCTGTTCCCCTTTGTTCTGTGGGTTAGGAAAGAAGGTAGGCAAATGAATGGACTGATTAAGAGCAACACTGGATACCACCTTGGGCATGAAGGAGGGATTGGTTCTGAGGGACATCCTGTCCGCATGAAAGATGATGAAAGGCTCCACTGCCATAAGGGCCTGTAATTCAGATACTCATCTTGCAGAAGTGATTGCTAAAAGGAAAACTGTTTTCCAGGAAAGGAATTTTAAATCTGCAGCAGCAGCTGGCTTGAAAGGAGGAGGAGTGAGTTTCTCTAAGACAAAGTTAAGATCCCAGGCTGGAGTTGGAGCTCTCCTTACATTTTTGGCCCCTCTGAGGAACTGCTTGAGCAGTGGGTGAGAGAAGAGGGCAGGCTCTGTGCTGTAATGAGCTGAAATGGCTGAGGAATTAATTTTGATGGTGGAAAAAGACAAGCTCTTATGAAGCATCTCAGTCAAGTATTGTAGAATCTGAGGTGAATTGAGCACTGCTGCGCTCATCCCTTGAGATTAGATTCCAGGCACAAAATCTTTTCCATTTTGCAGCATAAGATTTTCTAGTACTAGGCCTCCTTCCCTCCAAAATGATATCCATCACTGATTTACTGAGGGATGGGAAAGGAGAGATTAGGTAATTAGCCAGGCTGCTAGGTACAGGGTTTGTAGCAGAGGGTGCAGAATCTGGTTCTTCTGCTGAGACAACAGGGAAGGAGTCTGAGGCAGGTGCCATGGGGCCAAGCGTGACACACTGCGCAAGACGGGGTACCAGTGTTGGCGTGGCCAGTCCGGTGCAATTAAAATTGTTTTTGGCTTGTCCTGTTTGATCTTTAGTAGTACCTTTGGGAGCAGAGGCAGAGGAGGAAAGGCATAAACTGATCCGTTTTTCCAACTGAAGGATAGAGCATCCACTTTCCAAGCTAGCTTGTGGGGAATCCTTGTGCAAAATTTATCCAATTGATGGTTTTGGGGGAGGCAAACGGGTCTATATCCGGACTCCCCCACTGGCTTGTCAACATGTTGAAAATCCTTGGTTCCAGTTTCCACTCATGTGGGCCCATGAGGTTTCTGCTTAGTCCGTCTGCCAGTGTATTTAATTTTCTTGGCAGGAATTGAGCTTGTAGATTCACTTGGCAGCTCAAGGCTGTGTTCCACAATGCCATGGCTAGTCTGCAGAGGGGGTAAGAATGTGTACCCCCTGCTTGTTTATGTACCACATGACAGTGGTGGTGTCTGTCTTTACCATTAGTTGTCCTGGAAGAATGTGGTCCTTGAAGGCTGTCAGAGCATTCTGTACAGCTAACATTTCCTTTTGATATATGTGCAGGTGCATTTGACTTGGGTTCCATTTGCCCTGAATGCACTTCCCTGCCAGGTGAGCCCTCCATGCATAGTCTGATGCATGTGTTTGGGCGGCAGGGGGTAGTGTGAACGGTAGTCCCCTGTTTTGGTGGTAGGCGTCTGCACACCAAAGGAACTCTAGGTGTAGGCGATGTATGATAGGAATCATTGCTTCTAGATCCTGTGAATGCTGACACCATAGGCTTTTGAGATACCATTGTAGTTTCCTCATATGCAGCCTTACATGTGAAATTAGAAGAATGCAGGAGGCCATGAACCCCAAGGCTTGCAGAATCTGCCTTGCAGATAGCTGGGCTTTTGTGACCACTTGTTTGAAGTAGGTTGTCAAATGAATTTGTTTCTCTGGTGTGAGGAAAGCCATCTGGGAAGTTGTATTCAAACTTGCTCCCAGGAATATAATTTGTTGACAGGGTACCAGGTGTGATTTCTTTTCGTTTATGGTGTACCCCAGACAAGTCGGCACCCTTTGAACAAAGGCCAGATGATTTAAAAGTATTTCCTGGCTTTCTGCCTGAATTAGGCAATCGTCCAGGTATAGGTATATTTTAATAGTTCTTTGCCTGCAAAATGCAATGACTGGAGCTAGGCATTTTGTGAATACCCTGGGCGCAGTAGATAAGCCAAAGGGAAGTGCAGAGAACTGATAATGCATGTAACCTGCTTTGAAGCATAGGTATATTCTGCAAGACTCCCTGATAGGGATGTGCAGGTATGCTTCTTCTAAGTCTAGTGTTGCAAACCATGCATCTCTGCCCAGCATAGGAAGCAGCTGGTGAAGAGTCAGCATTTTGAATTTTGGAATCACCAGAAAGGTGTTTAGAGAAGAAAGGTCCAGGATAGGAAGCAATGTTTTGCCTTTTCTGGGTACCAGGAAAAGTCTTGAATAGAAACCTTGTCCCTTTTCCTCTTCTGGTACCAACTGAACTGCCCCCATACTTAAGAGAGAGAGAGAACTTGATTTTTAGGCTTCTGCCCACTGATTTGGGGGTAAATCTGATCTGATCTGGCCACCCGCTTGGTGTTGGTAGTGTGTGGAAGTGAAATCTGTATCCTTGGGACACTATAGTTAAAACCCATTTGTCCTGGGTAGAGTTCCCAGTTTTTGGTCTACAGACCAATCTTTCCACCTAAAGGAGCATTCAGTTGGGAAGTGCTTGTAAGTTGTAAAAGCAAGTCGTTGAGACAGTTTTCCATAGGGGGAAGTCTTACTACTCCCAGATTTGGGTGCAGGAATCCCCCACTGCTTAGTCTTGTGTGTCCCCTGGGACTGAAATCTGAGGTTTCTGCTGTGTCTGGGTTTGGCTTGAGAAGACTTGGAAGGGGCTGGAAAGGACCTATTCTTAGAGGGCCAATGCCTACTAAATCTAGGAGGCTGAACTTGCAAGAAATCTTTAACAGTTTACATAGATTTAGCAATATCTTCCATCTTTTTAAGAACTTCCTCAGCTTTGTTGCCAAACAGGCGGTCCTGATTAAGTTTAGCTTTAACATGATCAGGCAAAGATTGCTCCTTAAACCAAGCATGCCTTCTCAGCACAGACCCAGTAACAGCAGCCCTGCAAGTGGCCTCTAATGAATCAAATCCACATTGCAAAGTATATTTACCAACCTGTTCAGCAGAATGCATTAAATCCTGTAATTCTTTATTTTCAGCACAGTCGGGAATCAACATCATTTTCTGTTTAAGCAACCCAGTAACATGTTGATACTTTAACATATGAAACTGGCAGTTTAAAGCCCTAATGGCCAAGGTTGCAGAAGTGTAAACCTTCTTACCCCATCTATCCAGCGCCCTGGAGTGTATATCAGAAGGGGTAGGATTTTTAGCAGTAGAAGCCTTAATGCCCTTGGGTCCCTGTGAAATAGTCTCTGGATACGCAATAGGAGTTTTAAAAAGAAACTTGTGTGAATCAGGAACCCTGTAATATCTGTCAGGTTTTCTGGGAGCAGGAGGCAAAGAATTGGGGGCCAAACTAGATTCCGAAAAGTTATCATCAACAATGTCTAGTACAGGAGGTACAGTTAAAGGCCTATGTTGAGGCAGGAGTAAGAAATCAGAAAAATCCTGGCTTTTTCAGTGGAAGTGCTCCCTTAAGAGTATGTAAGGTTTCACCAAAAGAAAAATCCTCTGGAGGGGAAGCAGAGGGAATTGAGTCCTCTGTATCTCAATCCTCATAAGTAGATGAGGGCAAATCCAGATCATCAGAAGAATCAGAAAAATCAGAATCCTGATCAGAAGATTCATAAACAACTTCAGTCCTAGGTCTACTAGAAGGGGAAGGTTGGCTTCCCCTGATTAAAGTTATAAGATCTTCAGCCATTCTTATCATTTGTTTTTTAGGCATAGAGGCCTGAACATGCGGCCTGGGCGTTGGTTTCTTAGGCATGGTTCGAGATTTAGGCCTAAAAGAAGAAGGAGGCATCAGTTTAATATGCAAGTCCATAGGCTTGAATACACCCTCAGAAGCCAGTACCTGCACAGTGGCTCCAGACCCATCCAAGGTAGAGACATCCGCAGGTTCCACTGTTGAAGCATCTTGCGGCATACCAGACTCTGAATGGGTCTCAGTAGTGGCCTGCGATTCAGAAGTAGTGGGTATCAGGGGCTGCGAAAGCGCCTCACTGAGTACCAGCGAACTGGCGACTGGCTTAGGAGAAGCGTCGTCAGCAACTTTGGACATAGGCGGCCTGTCTCTGTCTTTATCTTTGTGTTTTTTCGGAATCCCGGTAGTCGGATGGCTAACCGACGACATTTCTCGATAATTAAACTGAGAACCGAAATATTTAGAGGTGAAAATATACCGACAGTGGATAGTGCGCTGATTAAATAAAGCACAAAACCGACAGCAAGGTACGTCATGGTCAGGGTGTAGGCAAGGAATACAGTACGAATGAAAATCTTTGTGAGGTATTTCCTTTCCACAAGTAATGCAATTATTAACTTTTACTGACATCAGTAAGGAGCAAGAAAAAGTTTCCCAGTGGGGTACTTAACTTTAGTTGAAGACTTCGGTTCTGAAACTCGAAAACGAAAATTTCAGGAGTCGGCCAACCGGCACTTGCGAATTGCTTATGCTTCGGGCACCGCACAGCAAGAAAGACTGATGTAATGGTGTCGGCTGCATGTTTTATACTCCTGACGACCTGACGTCATGGAAGGAGTGACAGCATCCGACGCAGGACCCAAGACTTTGTTAATCAGGCAGACTTAGGGCTACCTGCAGGCAGGTAACCCAAATGTAACGACTGCAACAGTGAAACACAAAGAACATCTAACTTATAGTCTGGGCAGAAGGGGGCAAAGCTAGTAAATTTTTGCCAGCCTTTCCTGTGTGTGTGTGTGTGTGTGTGTGTGTGTATGTGTGTGTGTCTGTGTGTGCTACTTGGGCAAGGACACGAAACACTGGTTGGACAGAGAGGGTGGTGGAGGTTTTGGTTTGGTCACTCAGCTGAAATCTCATCCCTATAGCTGTGCCAGTGGGAAGTCTTATTGGGGATCTGGAGAAAGCGGTAGAAACCAGCCCCAGACTGACTGTGGTCTCTGCATGCTCTTGAGGGAAATTACACTTCACTGTGTGTGTACTTGTCATCCTCCCAGTGTGTACGTCTCCCACTGTTGCCAGTGATGGGGCTTGAGGCTTCTTGATTATTGGGCTAGTGTTGGAGCATCACACATTCAACAGTAAGAAAGTTCTAAAGTTTGGTGCCCATACATCTACTCTTATACCAGCTCACCTTCAAACTCCAATGGAACAACAGGTGCATGGAAGGTGCCCAAAACCTTTGGAAGCTGGCCAGATGGCCAATCTTTCAATGCTTGGCAGGATAAATTCCACACAGCTTATCCTACAGTGATTTAAATGATGAACATCACATGTCATTATAAGCAGGACCATGACGTAGCTTATAATCTGTGTCACAAGTGTGAGATAAACTTTCTCTTGTTACAACATGCATATTCTCTCACCATGAAACAGGCTGCTGAAACGGAGATCCTTAGAAGGACCCATCCCCATTTCCTACTGTAATACCTGCTGACATAGCTTCACATACATTTGGCCTTCAGTGAGAATATCTACATTTCATCATGAGAAGTATTCGCAATAATTGGCTCTAGCGGATGCTTACTAAGCTCTTCATCAATAAACTGACATTTCAATGCTAGAGCAAGGGTACTACTGACAAAAATCATCAGTGCTCTCATCTGATATTTGTCTTTATTGCATAAAGGGCAGTCTGTTTTCTGAAGTCAGCATTCAGTTTCAAATGATCTTCAAAGACGTTCCACCGAGCTGAAGAGGATGCTCCATCTGTGAGACAGATCACTGGCATTTTACTATCTCAATCCATCTCTAACACCTCTGCATATTTTCCTAGGTTATGTGAATCAGTTATGTTCTCATCCGCCAAACAGAAGGCAATCTTTCTATTTAAAGAATGAAATGAACTCTCTCAGGTCAGGACCAACCCAGTCCATCAGTGGTAAATGCACAGTTACTCTGCAGGATGTCAACTACACCAAGCCTGCATGTCAAACCAATCTTCACTCTTCAAGATTAAAATATCCATATGTACAAGAACTTACCAGAACAGTAGAATGTGATAGTGTTCAATCTCGCCGTTTGTTCTTACACATGGGTTCGGAGCCGATCCTCGGCTCACATTGCTGCAAGCTCTGCATCGAGAAGAAGCTCGAGACAATCTAATACCCACAATCCCCCTCTGCCTTTACCTCAGATCTAGTTTGCCGCTGCTGCGTTCGCATCGCTGGGAGCTACCTCGAGCATCTTGAGATAAGATATAACTTTATTTTTGTTATATTTTAGAGAAAATTTGTTCTAATAGTAACTTTTGATATACTGAGTGTATGTGTGTATGAGTAGGTAGAATTTCTGTACCGTTAAGTTTATTAACTGGTTAGAGTTTTGAGGGCCTACCAACCCTACTTAAATTTGACAGCGGACTTGACATTTAAATCGGATTTGACTTTTCCACCAGATTTGACTCTTATACTGGACTTGACTTTTATCTTTCCTGTAAAATGTCTGATAAAGTTAAATCAGGCTTTAAGCGTTGTCAGTGTGGCCAAAAATGTCAGTTACTGACAACCATAGTTCCTGTGTCTACTGCCTTGGCCCTCTCCACTTACAAGAGGACTGTTCAATCTGTCACTCTTTTAGTGGGAGGGTCATGACAGAGGAAACTCATGGACAGAGGATTATTAAAACCTTCCTTTCAGGAGGCTCTGGATGCTTCAGACCAGGCATCAAAATCCTCGAAGGAATCGAAGACGTCTGAGCCCAAGTCATCGGCTCCGAGCTCTTGGTAAAGTTAGATCACCGGTTCCACAGACTTGGGGCGAGTGTTCAACTGGTGTCGGTTCCTGAGCCTCGAGTCTTGGAACGGTGATGGAGCTCCTCCATCAACTTTTGAGGTCAGCTCCGTCTTGGTTCCTTGACCCGTTCTTCTTCCAAGCTCTCCGATGTCGATGTGGATCGTGTGGTGCAGAAGTTATTGGAGCATTGCCCTGTCCAAACTTATTTCAGTTTCCACCCAGTTGGTGTCGAAACTTGAAGGCCTCCATTGTCTCCATCCATTCCTCTTCAGAGACCTGTCCAGTCTTTGGAGCGGAAGAGGTTGATCTTCTGATTGTGGAGCCCTCGGGTCCAGAACCGTCCTTTTCTCGGTCTGTTCCTCTCACAGTCTCGGATCCGGCGATCTGTCCTTGGTTCGGGGCGAGTGTCGAACCGTCGGGGCCTCGGCGCGGATCGATTCGGCTCCGTCCTCTGGGTCGATGCCTTCGGTGCCTGTTGATTCTTCCCATTTCTTGAACCGGGAGATTCTGGGACCGGGGCTTCGACCTAATGAGGAAGGTGTTGTCTGCAGACAACCACATCAGTGGAAGCAACCTCTCTCCCCATAAAGGGCTGTTATCCTCCTCTGCACCCACAGCCACATCCAAGCGTCGAGCACCAGTGTCTCAGCCACCCTGGAGGTGCCCCTCTTCCTCGGAGGCTTCTTGGATGCTCCCCAAGAAGTCCCTAGGAAAAGATTGTGTAAGAGGAGACACTTGGATTCTAAGAATCCTTGACATCCGATACTGACTTAGATGAGTCAGAAGGGTCCCTAAGTCACCTTCAGAAGATGTCTCTTTTGGACATATTGGAGATCCTGAAACAGAGGTGACTGGCAGTCCCTCCCCTTCTGAGGATGAGTCAGTTTTGCTGAAGGCATTTCTTCCTCCTGGGTCACTCCGCCCTTGAATTAATGGAACTTATTGCTCTCCTGACACAGTGGAACCAGTCCCAACAATAAGTATATCACTGCACCCCAGGACAAGACTTACTTAACAAAGGAGTTCCAGTGGGCGCTATGGTGGTGGCAGCGGCCACGAAAAAGGAGATGTCGGAATCTTCCTCATCTGTCCATCCCCTAATAAAGATTCTAGGACTATGGACAGGTATGGGAAGCGCATTTTTAGTTCAGCGGCTTTTTCCATGCGATCCCTGAACTATTTGACCCACTTTACCGACTACAGAGGGATCTAGTCAAAGAGTTGGGAGATACCCTCCAGGGTACTACAGATGCTGCTGTCTCAGAGAAAGTGACACATCCATTGTGAACTCGTCCATGAGGCTGATCTCTACGCAGCGAGAGGTTCGAGTAGGGCAGCAACTTCAGCGATTGCTCTTAGACAATCCTGGATGCGCTTATGTTCATTCGGAAGCCTTCAAGTCTTCCTTTACTACGCCCCATTTGCGGTGCCACTCTCTTTGGCCCCAAAGTAAAGGAGACCCTTACCGGTGTGAACAGGAGGGAAAGACTCTGTCTGCTGTCGAGTCCGTTTTCCACCCCAACCAGACCGTACCCCAAAGGGCAGCGTGGTGGAAAAATGTGGTTTCGAAAACCCCAAGGATCTTTCCCAGGCACACAGGGTGATGCCTCTAGAGGCAGAGGAGGGGCAGAGGTGGAAAGAATCAAGGTGACAGGGATACACTCCTGGTAAACCTTTCCAGCACTCCTGAGAGGAGGCCCGACTGTCCTGCTCTGGAGGCAGTCGGGGGTAAACAGCTTTATACCCTCAGGCCTGGCAAAACATAACTACAGACAAGTGGGTAAAAGCGTGGTTACCAGAGCTTACAACATACCCTTTCTATCCGATCCCATTCCAAAGAAAAGACTCCCAGATGTAGCCCCCATCTGCGAGCGCCAGGAGCTATAGAAATTTCAAAGCTGCTAGAAAGAGTCATCCAACCAGTCCCAGCGGACCAGCAAGGATTCGGGACTTACTCAAGGTTCTTTTAGTTCCAAAAAACAGGGGACTGGAGGCCCATTCTGGACCTAAGCGACCTCAATACCTTCGTCAAGAAAGAAAAGTTCCGAATGGTCACGCTTCAATCGATCCTTCCATTCTTACAGAAGGGCGACTGGATGTGCTCAATAGATCTGAAGGATGCATACTACCACATCAAAATGGCCAGGGCATCCAGAGATCATTTAGCTTCCGGCTGGGGGCCAGTCACTTTCAATTTCGAGCCCTGCCCTTTGGTCTGACCTCAGCCCCAGGGTCTTCACCAAATGCAGGGCAGTGGTAGCGTCTCACTTGGGACGCCAAGGGTTCCAGGTGTTTCCGTATCTGGACTACTGGCTCCTTTCTGCCACCACCCAGCCAACTAGTACAGGCCAGAGACTATACTCTTCAACTGTGTGTTCACCTAGGAATTTCTTAAAAACCGGAAAATCCTTACTTCAACCATCACAGAGTATCTTGTTCATAGGAGAATTAAACACACATCAGTTAATTCTAAGACTTCCTCCAGAAAGGATACTTTCACTTCAGACTCACATCGTCTTCTTCTCTTGTCCAGGAAATCCCCAGCAAAACTGGTACTGAAGGTTTTGGGACTCATGTCAGCTTCTCTTATTGCAATACCCTTGGGAAGGCTGCACATGAGAGTCCTACAATGGCTACTGTTTGCACAATGGTCGTTCCAACAACTACCTCTAACACACGAGATTCTTATAACGAACACATGCAGCACCTAAACTGGTGGCTTCAAGCGTGCAACCTTTCCAAGGGGAGACCATTGCCTACAGTTATGGTGACCACGGACGCTTCCCTGATAGGGTGGGGGCATCTTTCAGGGACAGACAGTCCAAGCGAATGGACCAATTTGAGTACAATCTGCACATCAATGTTCTAGAGTTGAGGGCAGTGTTTCTAGCGTTGCAACACTTTGCTCCCCTTCTTCCTCTGGGAACTATTGCAGTTCAGACGGACAACATGTCGGTAGTCTGGTACATAAACAAACCAAGTCCTATCAGCTATGCAGAGAGGCCATGAGAATCTGGCAATGGGCGGAGTCCACGGGTCGCTTTCTAATCGCACATCCGGGGTCATCCAACGTCATAGCCGACAGGCTGAGCAGAGCAATTCTGTTACCGCAGTGGTCCCTAAAACAGTCAGTTGCGAAAAGATTTTTGCCTTCCTGCGATCTGTTTGCGTCTCCAATGAGCCAAATGCAGGAGCTACTTTGCCCTATTACCCCTCAGGGGAAGTCCCCAGGGGCACTGATTCACGATTGGCCCCGGGACTCCTGTATGCATTTCCTCCATTTCCTGATATCAAAGTTTCTCCAGAAAGCCAGAAACCTACACAGGACAATAATCCTCATTGCCCCATTCTGGCCTCGTCAAATTTGGTTTCCCTTCCTGAAGACACACTGCATTCGGGGACCCTGGATCCTGGACCCAGAGCCAGATCTATTGACTCACGTCAGGGGCTCCCCATCCCGCTCTTGTCCCTCCATCTAGCAGCTTGGCTGCTCCAATTCAACTTAGCCAGGTCTGATCTTCTTTCGCCTGCAGTTCAGAATATATTGGTGGCTTCTCATAAAGCTTCCACTACTAAAACATATTCTAGTAAATGGAAGCGATTTGTATTCTGGGCTGAATACACAGCAAGTGGATCCTTTTATAGCTCCTTTGAATAAAATATTAGAGTTTTTAACAGACTTGTTCCATCAGGGTGCTTCTCCTGCCACATTAAGAGTTCAATTGGCTGCCATTTCTAATTTCCATGTGGAAGAATGTGGGGCTCCTGTTATGGCCCACAGACTTTGTAAAGCCTTTTTAAAAGGGGTTTTCATATTAGACCACCAATTAGATCTCCGTCACCTTGGAGTCTAAACTTATTGTTATCTAAATTAATATTGCCCCTTTGAACCAGCCTCCTCTTGCCCATTGAAATTTTTGTCTTGGAAGACTCTCTTTTGGTAGCCATTACATCCGCTGGTATCTGAACGTCAAGCTCTCTCCATTAAGCACCCTTATTTGATCTTTCACTCTGACAGAGTTTCTCTTCGAACTAATTCATCCTTCCTTCCTAAAGTTTGTTCTATTAATAATATTAATCAGTCCATTGAATTACCCACCTTTTCAAGAATCACTCCAACAAAATGGAGTATATGTTGCACAAATTAGATGTTCACAGACCGCTAAGGTTTTACTTGGATAGAACAAAAGATCACAGGAAAACTGATCAACTTTTTGTGGCCTTTGCTGATAACAGGAAAGGATTAGCAGTTACCAAAAGAACTCTTTCTAAGTGGTTAACGGATTGTATAATCTATGTCTATGATTCTTCAAATCAAACTCTTTTGCACAAACCCAAAGGACATTCCACAAGGTCAGTGTCTACATCCCTGGCTCATGCAGCCCGCCTACCACTAGACGCTATTTGTGCGGCTGCTACTTGGTCTAAGCCACATACATTCATTTCTCATTATAAGGTAGACAAGGTTTCTAGGGACAGGGCAACCTTTGGTTCCACTGTGCTCAAGAACGTCCTTCCGTGAGTTCCTCAGGAACAAGGAGCTAGGGGCGCTACCCATGTGTAAGAACGGCGAGATTGAACACTATCACATAGAAGTTATGTCCTTACCATAACGTTCCATGTGGAGTGTTCATCACATTCCCGCCCTTAGGAAGAACGTTCAGTTTTGGTGCCTGGCCTGGGGCATTCTGCTTCTGCTTTGCAGTTGTTGTGTACATAGTTGACATGTATATATATGTATGTGTCTATATATATATATATATATATATATATATATATAGACTCTTAGTTCTGTGCATATGTGATGGTGCTCTCTCTAGAGACTGGTTTGCTTGCAAACTAGATCTGAGGTAAAGGCAGAGGGGGATTGTGGGTATTAGATTGTCTCGAGCTTCTTCTCGATGCAGAGCTTGTAAGAACAAAGGCGAGATGAACACTCCACATGGAACGTTATGGTAAGGACATAACTTCTATTTTCTTACTGATCAACACTTCAGTATTTTAAATAGATTGGTTTTCACCACCAACATCCAACTAGGGTACCTTCCCAGAAGCATGCATCTGATGTACGACCTCAATTCGTAAGTGTGGGGGGGTATATAAAAGTGTATGAATGATCGTAATGACTCAACTCTACTAGTAACTCCCTTTTGGCCAAGTATAATACTTGAAGGGACATGCTTAACTTCATGGCTAGGTCCCAAACAATCGGAGCCAACCTAACTGGTATGATCTGGTTCCCCCAAGTCTGTTTATGTACCTCATGATTGTTGCATTGTCTGTGAATACTCAGAGGTCCTGGTTTTCCTGAGATGGGCAAAGACTTGTAAAGTCTGAATGACAGCCCTCATCTCTTTCAGGTTGATATGTTCTCCTTGAGGCTGGACTGCCAACAACCCTGGACCTTGTAGATTCCTTCACATGCACTCAAAGTCTCATCCGAGGCATCTGCATACAACTCTCGACTTTGAGTCTGTACCTTAAAAGGCAGGCTCCTCTGGACCTTCTTCACCCAGGCCTGCATTGAGATTCACCTGTGTTACCTACCAAAGGACCTCCTCCTTGAAAAGAGACATGAGGGAGATGTGTGTCAGGGGGGTGAGTGTTGGGACCATACATTTTTCAGGTACCACTGAATTTTCCTCCTATATAACCTGGCTAAAGGAAGTACTGGTATGGTTACTACCATGAACCCTAGTGCTCTGAGAATATCCCTGGCTGAATAGGCTTAGAGAAAGGTTAAAATAGCAGAAGTAAGTTGTAAGGCTCTGCACCTTTTTCTGGGGCAAGAAAGCTTGCATGTTTTTGGTGCCTGCTTTGCAACCAACGAAGACTAGGTTTTGGGTGGATTGAAGGGAAGACTTTGAATCTCAGTTGCAGGAGGAGGGTGAGAGTAAACTTGAGATGCTGTAGTAAGACCTGAGGTAAAGAAGCCTGGATAAGCAGACCATTTAGGTAGGGGAATATTTGTACTCCCAGAGTTCTGCAAAAGGATATCACTGGGACAGGCACTAGCTGAAGACTATGGGAGCTGTAGAAAGTCCAAATGGCAAAGCAGTAAATGGAAAATGTGATGAGCCAGTACAGAATCTCAGCTGAGGGAGACAATGGTTCTATGGTGCCTTGGGACTGTACTTCTCCATGGATGGGAGGGAGAAAACTTAACTGGTTGTGAGGCAGAAGTGGAATGCCTTTAAGGGAGGTAGTTCTTTCCAGGACATACTGTAACCTTTTTTTTTTTTGAAGATTGTTGAGTACTCACTTTGTCTGCATTAATCTTTTCTCAATTTGTAATGGAAAGAGATGCTCTTTCTGAAAGGGTAATGGCAGGACCAAGGGGAATGGCGTTGGGAAGAAAGTCTTGGAGACTTGTCTGTGAAGGGAGGCGTCCCACATGTGGGGTCCCTTTCAGGTTTTTCAGAACATCTGATAAGGCTTACCACACAAACAACCACTCAGAGATCAGACAGATGGGTGTGAGACCTGCATATAGGCTGGTGGTCTGAGGAATTACACTCATACTTCTACTTACAGACCCCTTTGTGAGCCAAGTTTATACATCAGACATATGCTTCTGGGAAGGTTTAGTGGTGAAAACCCATCAGTTTGGAATATTACAACAGTGATTTCAGTCAGGACATCTTTTTTCCTTCATATCCCCTGCATTTTTTCATGGGTACATAAATAAGGATACACTTCTGTCACATTTTAACTACATCCCAAAGCTGCAGCAATGAAGTGACAGCCAACAGGCATTTTATGTACAGTTTGAGAAAACGGGGTTGTGGATGGATGGATGTGGAAAAGGCATCTTTCTTCTCAAACTCAAAAACAGGTTAATGAGAAGTGTGTTTGGATTATTATTACTGGTATTTATTTCTTAGTGATTTATGTCCACCAAGCCAGCAGACCGTAAAGCTTCTTATCTCTTAATCATACACCATTGCACATCAGCAGATACTCTGTCAACAGTATGACAGTGGAACGGATTCTGACAGCCATAAGGTATAGGGAGATTCTTCTTCTTTTGGTGTATGGCATCATCCACTGCAGCAAGAGTGAAAAGAGACCCCACAATGCAGGCCCCTTTGGCACTTGCACTTCCAAGCACGCCCAATACCTGCTACAATGCATTCACTGCCCTGGACAATGGTCTTTCCTGGTCCATACACTGCTAACCCCAGTTAGCAGTCTTTACTGGGTGCCGCTCTTGCAAAAAACCAAATAGCTAACCCTCACCAGTCATGGGCAAACTAGAGTCAGCTGTTCACTTCCACCCTCCCAATTTATGCTCCTCTAACTCCTGGACCACTAACAAAAAGTACAGTTGTGTGCACTTAACATAAATGTAGATGTTAGAGTGTATTCACTGTTGCAGTCATCACACTTGGGTTATCTGCCTGCAGGTAGTCCTCAGTCAGCCTGAATACCAGAGTCTTGGGATTTCTGTGTCGGATGCTGTCGCCTATTCCATGATGTCAGGTAGTCAGCGGTATAAAACATGCAGCCGGTGCCATTACATCAGTTTTTCTTGCCCAGATGTCAGGAGCCCCCAAAATTGGAAGCAATTACATGGTGTGGATCACCTCCAGTAAAAAGTAAGTACCATTGCCGTACGATATGGCCAAAAAAGAGGATAGGTAGAAAGTATAGAAATGTCAGGGGGCTGGAGGGAGGGTAACTAGGACTGCAACAGTGAATACACTTGAACATCTACATTTATGGTAAGTGTACACAACTGTACCATGTTCTTTGTGTTTCACTGTTGCAGTCATCACACTTGGGTTGATTCCCAAAGCTGAGGAAGGGTGGAGGCAGTCAAGAAGTATTAGGGCTGGCTAACAGGACTTGTAAGACTGCTGCAGTGGCAAATCCAGCTCTGGATTTAGAAAAGAAGGTGTGTACTGAACTCCAGGTTGCAGCTTCCAGGATCTCCCTGGTAGGGACTCCCCTGACAAATGCTGTAGAGGTTGTGGTAACCCTAGTGGAATGAGTTCTGATCCCCTGTGGGGTATGTTTCCCATGGTGCTTGTAGCAGAAATGGATGCAGTGTGCTATCCATTTGGAGATGGTTTGCTTTGATATGGCCTTGTCCTCTGCCCCTGTAGCAAAGCTAGCAGCTGGTCAGATTTTCTGAACGGTTTAGTCCTGTCAAGGTAGAACCTAAGCTGTCTGTGCACGTCCAAGGAGTGCAGGATCCTTCCCCCTTTATTCTGAGGATTAGGAAAAAAGGTTGGTAAATGGATGGACTGGTTTAAAGCCACACTGGATACCACCCTGGGCATACATGTTGGATTAGTCTTGAGAGAAACCCTGTCCGCATGGAAGATAATGAAGGGTTCAACAGCCATAAGGGCCTGTAACTCGGACACTCTTCTTGCTGAAGTGATGGCTAGAAGTAGGGCTGTTTTCCAAGAGAGGAATTTTAACTCTGCTGTAGCAGCAGGCTCAAACGGGGGAAGCATGAGCTTTTCTAATACAAAGTTAAGGTCCCAGGCAGGAGTGGGAGCTCTCCTCGGGGGTCTTAGATTGTTAGCTCCTTTAAGGAACTGTTTGACCAGAAGGTGAGAAAAGAGGGGTGGCTCAGTATTGTGATGAGATGACAAAGGCATGAATCTTAATGGCAGAGAAGGATAGGCCTTTGTGGAGGAGCTCTGCTAGATAATCTAGGATTTGAGGTAAGGTGGACACAGCTGTGTCCTTACACTGAGACCGGCTCCAAGAACAGTATCTTTTCCACTTTTCTGAACAGGATTTCCTAGTACTAGGCCTCCTGGCCATGAGGATGACGTCCAGCACCTGTTTGCTGTGGATTGCTGGTGATGTATTCAGGGAATAAGCCAGGCTGTTAGGTTCAGGGTTTGCAGCTGAGGGTGCAAAATCTGGCCCTCCTGCTGGTACAACAGAGAAGGGGTCTGATGCAGGTGCCAGGGTAGCACTATCAGACTGCAGAAAAGTGGGTACCACTGCTGACGTGTCTAGTCTGGTGCAATAAGGATTGCCCTTGGCCTGTCCTGCTTGATCTTGAGTAGTGCTTTCGAGAGGAGGGGCAGGGGGGAAAGGCATAGATTGAGAGGTTTTCCCATATAAAGGATAGGGCATCCACTTTCCATGCTTGGCTGTGGGGAGTTCTGGTGCAAAATTTGCTCAATTGATGGTTCTGGGGGGAAGCATAGAGGTCCACCTGTGGTGTCCCCCACCTGTGGATTAGAAACTTGAATGAATTGGGTTCCAGTTTCCACTCGTGCTGGTCCATTAGACTTCTGCTTAAGTCTGCCAGTGAATTTTGTTTGCCTTGCAGGAATTGAGCTTGCAGGTGCACTTGGTTGCTCAAGGCTGTGTTCCACAGAGCCACGGCTATCCTGCAGAGTGGGTAGGAACGAGTTCCTCACTGATTGTTTATGTACCACATGACTGTAGTGTTGTCTGTCTTTATCAAGAGTTGTCCTGGAAGGATAAGGTATTTTGAAGGCTGTCAGAGCATTCTGTACAGCTAACATTTCTTTTTGATTGATATGCAGGTGCATTTATCCTGGGCTCCATTTGCCTTCAATGCATTTGCCTGCTATGTGATTCCCCCCATGGATAGTCTGATGCATCTGTTGTCAGGGTTTGGGCGGCAGGGGTTTGAGTGAAAGGGAGTCCCTTGTTGTGGTTACAGGCCTCTGCCCACCAAAGGAACTCTGTCCCTAGGAAACAAATGATCGGAATCACTGTTTCCAGGTCCTGAGAATGTGGACACCAGACACTTTCATATGCAGTCTTGCATATGGAATTAGAAGAATGCATAAGGCCATGTATTTTTCTTGCAGATAGATAGGTTTAGGTGGCCAGTAGTTTGAAATAATTTGTCAAATAAACCTGCTTTTCTGGAGTGAGGAATGCCATCTGGGAAGTTGTGTTCAAGATTGCTCCCAGGAATACAATTTCTTGGCTGGGAACCAGGTGGGATTTCTTTTCGTTGATGGTATACCCCAGATAAGTTAGAAGTCTCTTTACAAATGTCAGGTGCTGAAGTAGCAATTCCTGACTGTTCGCCTGAACCAGGCAATTGTCCAAGTATGGGTAAATTTGAATGTTTTTCAGCCTGCAGTATGCAATGGCTGGAGCCAGGCACTTTGTGAATACCCTGGGCGCAGTACATAAGCCAAAGGGAAGTGCAGAGAACTGATAGTGCATAGAGCCTGCCCTGAAACATAGATATTTCTTGCAAGATTCCCTAATGGGGATGTGCAGGTAAGCTTCTTTTAAGTCTGGGGTGACCAGACAGGAGTCCTTGGCTAGCGCAGGCAGCAGATGTTGGAGTGTAGGCATTTTGAACTTTGGTACCAACAGAAAGCTGTTGAGAACTGACAGATCCAAGATAGGGCGCCAAGAGTTTTCTTTTCTGGGCATCATAAACAGTCTGGAGTAGAAACCCTGTCCCCTTTGCTCTCTTGGAACAGGTTGAATAGCCTTGATACTGAGAAGAGAATGTACTTGCTTTTAGGCCTCTGCCCACTGGTTTGGGTGAAGGTCTGTCAATCCGCTTGGGGTTGTTAGAGAATGGAATTAGAATCTGTATCCCTGGGATATGATGTGTAAGACCCAATGGTCTTGGGTAATCTATTCCCAGCTTTTTGCATGCAGGGCAAGTTTTCATCCTAAGAGTGCAAGTACTTGGGCATGACTGGGAAGAATGCAGGAGAAGTCATTGTGAAGTTTTTCCATAAGAGGGTGGCTTACCACTCCCTGTTTTTGAGGTGGGAGCACTCCATTGTTTAGATCTGTGCAGACCCTCAGAGTGTAATCTTTGTGGTCTATTGCTCCTGGTTTGGACTGAGAAGGCCTGGGATGGACTGGAAAGGACCAGTTCATCGAAGGCCAATGCCTACTGAATCTAGGTGGCTGTACCTGTAAGAAATCTTTAACAATTTGCATAGATTTCGCTTTTTCCTCCATCTTTTTAAGAACAACTGCTTTTGTGCCAAACAAACATTCTTGGTTTAATGGAGCATCTAGTAATTTGGTTTTGACATGGTTTAGCAAGATTTGTTCCTTCAGCCAAGCATGCCTTCTCAGAGCAGACCCAGTGACAGCAGCCCTGCATGATGCTTCTAAGGCATCAAAACCACACTGCAACGTGTGTTTACCAACTTGGTTAGCAGAATGCATTAACTCTTGTAAATCTTTATTTTCTGCACAATCAGGAATCAACAACATTTTTTGTTTAATTAGTTCCATATTATGCTGCTGGTACTTCAACATGTAAAACTGACAATTTAAAGTCCTGGTGGCAAGAGTTGCCGAGGTATATACCTTCTTACCCAATCTGTCTAAATCCCTAGAATCCCTGTCTGCAGGTGTAGGGTTTTGGCTGTAGTAGCAATATCTTTAGGCCCCTGGGAAATGGTCTCTGGATCTGCAGTAGGATTTTTAAAGAGAAATTTGTGAGAGTCAGGTGCTCTGTAGTACCTGCCAGGCTTTCTAGGAACTGGAGGTAAAGTATCAAGGGTAAGACTTGATTCCATGAATACATCATCTACAATATCCAGGATAGGGGGTATAGCTGGAGGTCTGTGCTGAGGCTGTTTTTTGACTGAGGATATTCCTGGCATTCCCAGCAGAAATGCTCTCTTAGGGTATGCAAGGTTTCACCGAAAGAAAAGTCCACTGGAGGGGAGGCAGAGGGAATAGAATCCTCTGCATCTGAATCCTTATAGGTGGATAAGGGTATGTCCTGGTAATCAGAGGGGTCAAAGTCATCGGACTCGTGGTCTGTAGAATCAGAAAGAAAATCAATTCTTTGTCTTTTAGAGGTGGAAGGTTGGCTTCCCCTAATTAAAGTAATAAGGTCTTCAGCCATTCTAAGCATTTGTTTCTGAGGCATGGGAGCTTGAGACTGCACTTTGTTCGTCGGTTTCCTAGGCGTAGTGCGAACTCTGGGCCTGAGAAAATTGGTAGTTTTAGTCAAAAATGAAGCAGTCTGTTTAATACGAACATCGGAAGGCCTGAATACACCCTCAGAAGCCGGTGCCTGTACAGCGGCTCCGGACCCATCCAAGGTAGAGACATCTGCTGGTTCCACAGTTGAAGAAGCATCTCGCGGCATACCAGACTCTGAATTGGTCTCGGTAGAGGCCTACGAATCTGCAGAAGTGGGTATCAGAGGCTGCGAAAGCACCTCACTGAGTGTCGGCGGGCTGGCGACTAGCTTAACGGAAGCATCATCGGCACTTTTGGACCTAAGCGGTCTGTCTATGTCTTTATCCTTATGTTTTTTTGGAAGATTGGTAGTCTGTTGGCTTAACGAAGCCATTTCGGAATACGGAGAACAACAGCAAAAGAATTTAGTGACAAAGATAGCCCGACGACGAATAGTTAGGGTGTTGAGCAAGGCACAAAACTGACAGCGAGGAACGTCGTGGTCTGGGCCTAAACAGGTGATGCAGTAAGAATGAAAATTTCTGTGAGGCATTTGCTTTCCACAGGCAAGAGAATTGTTAACTTTTTCTGACATCAGTTAGAGCAAGAAAAAAGGATCCCCAATGATGTACTTGGCTTTAGAAGACGTCAGGTTTGAAACTCGAAAAATAAAAATTTCAGATAGCCGCCGACCGACACTTGTGAACTGCTTCTGCTTTAGGCTCCCGCACGGCAAGAAAAGCTGATGTAATGGCATTGGCTGTATGTTTTATACCCCTGACAACCTGACGTCATGGAAGAGGCGACAGCATCCGACGCAGAAATCCCAAGACGCTGGTATTCGGGCAGACTGAGGGCTACCTGCAGACTGATAATCCACTTGTGATGACTGCAAAAGTGAAATACGAAGAACATCTGGGGTAATCTGGATTGTCTCTGCTGCAGTCTGGACTTAATCCCACTATATCATGAGGCTGGCAGCATTGTTGACATTGCTGAAGAAAATATGCAAGAAATGGCTTACAATTTCAGGTCACCAAAAAAAAAAATTTGACTATACAGGCCCAATCAAATTTGGCATTGCTTCATTAAGTTTGTTGAGTCCACTTCAACTTGACATGCAACACTTACTGAAAGAGTTCACCAAGGACAAGCCCTGATAACATGCCACTAACCCAACTGCCAGAACTGTCTGGGAAGCTAGTGGAGAAACACAAGGATGTACTGTGACCACTTTTTCCATAAAAGAAGGACTTCATTTAATATCTTATTTCAATTTTATAAACATATTAAACTTAAAACAGAAAACGGTAACCTTCCTTAAAGATTCTGAATACAGTCTACAACACTTGCACTGATCCTTCACCGCTGTTCAGGACTCTCCAACTAGAACCCAATCAAATCGGAATACTTTCTGCTTCCTACAGGAGGAAATCCAGTACTAGAAAAATAAATCGCCATTTTTATTCGGTTTCAAGTAGTCCAGAAAATGCAGTCCTCCGCCATTACCCATTTTAAACTAACACTTCAGATTTACGGTAAATCATTTATCACTAATGAAATGTATAACTGTTTGAAAATGTTTAAAATATACACAGTGTGGATTTTTCTAAAATGCAGTACAGTAACATTTGATGTTATGTAGTCCTATCTCGCCATAATTCTTGCTGGATGGGTTTGGAGCTGATATTCGATTCCGACTCAGATGATATTAAAGCTCGAGAGCTTTTACTGCCTCGAGGCTAACCCCTATCCCATAGTGCCTCACGGCAATTCCCCAGATCTCATTTGCCACAAAAGCTTCAAGGTTGTGTCTTACTGGCTCTTTGGCTAAGTAACAGATTTATCTACTAAATGTAGTCCTTTCTCAACTTTTCTTATTTTATTACAGTCTTTATTACTGTTATCCCTTTGTGTGACTGTTCTGAGAGTTTCTGACCCCTACACTTCCCCTTAGGGTTGTATGGCCTGTTTAAGTTAGAGGGCTTCTCCTCCCTGAGTGTGTGTGTTATATAAAAAAAGTTTGTATATACAATAGACTCTTTTCTATCTTTCACTATCTTATTGTTACCTTAGTAGTTAGTTATTGTTGTTGCCTTCAATAGCTAGAATATAGTTCTTCAGTCAGAATGTCTAAAGAAAAGGATAGAGAGCATAAGGACAATCGCCCTTCGGGGTTAAAAAGTTTGATGATGCTCACAAAAAATTTCTTTGACAGACAGTCACACCAGTTGCGTGTACTGTTTAGGTGAAGCTCATTTGCAACAGCCCTGTACCTTTTGCCATGCGTTCAGTACCAGGGTCTTGAATGAGAGGAAACGAAAACTTATTGATAGGGGTCTTATGACCAGTTCCTTCCGGGAACAGCTGGAACTCGGTCAGGCAGCTCCTAAGTTTTCAAAAAGCACAGTTGTGTACACTTACATAAATGTAGATGTTCGAGTATATTCACTGTTGCAGTCATCACATTTGGGTTATATGCTTGCGGTAGCCCTCAGTCAGCCTGATCATCAAAGTCTTGGGTCCTGCATCGGTTGCTGTCTCATCTTCCATGACATCAGGTAGTCAGGGGTATAAAGGATGCAGCCGATGTCACTACATCAGATGTTCTTCATCTCGCATTGCTGCAGTCCTTACATATGGGTAGTCCGCTGTCCTCCCTCGGTAATATAAAAAGTATTAAGGACGCGTCGGTCATAGGCACTCAGAACTGACATCAGGCGTCAGGGTATAAGCGCAAGCATGACTATCCTCAGTCTTTTGCCGCATGGTCGATGCAAATATTTTGTTTTTCATGCCTCAGTTACCGGATGTCAGAAAAAGTGAATAATTGTATTTTTAAACAGATTTATCACTCTTTGCATTCCTTGTTTGGGACCGGACGCACTATAAAAGGAGGTTAGATTGTGCTAGGTTAGTCTTTGGTAAGCGGTGTAATTATAGTATGCCGTCGGATCTCCGGCGCCGCGGCCCCAAAGAAAGCGCAAAGACAAATCCTTGAAACCTAGACAGGTTGATTCGTCCCAGGACGCTTGGTCCCACAGAAGCTACAGTAGAGCAGGTGGATCCGGCTGAGGTTTCTGTTGAGTCTCAGGAAACTTTGATTTTGCAGGATGTGGCCTCCCAGGAATCAGGTCAGGCTGAAGGGGCCTCTCAAATTACTGTTCTCCCTTCTATGCCTAAGGTGGTTAGGCCTTCTGCTTCTATTTCTAAGGCTTCTTCTAAGGGCAGGTCTGTTTTGCCTTCCTCTGGTGTCCCTTCAGGTACTTCAGGGTCTGTGCCTAAAAGCACATGCTTAAAATGGCAGAAGATTTGATTACTTTAATTAGAGGTTCTATGCCCCCTCCTGATAAGAGGCCTAGGGTGGAGCCAGAGTTGGAAAGTTTGGATCAGGCCTCAGATGACTCAGAGTCTTCTGCTGAAGATATTCTAGCTTTTCATCCTTATTCGGATTCTGATGCAGAGGATTCCACTCCTTCTGCTTCTCCTCCAGAGGATTTTTCATTTTCAGAAACTCTGCATTCCATGAGGGAGCATTTTAAGTGGGAAGGACAGGATTTCTCTGATTCACGGAAGAGGCTTAGGGAATTCTTGTTTTTACCACAGCATAGACCCTTGGCTATACCTCCTGTTTTGGATGTTGTTCAAGATGTTTTCTCGGAGGCTTCCCTTAATCCAGATTCTTTGCCTCCTGCGTCAGTTAAACTGGTCAGATATTACAGGGTGCCTGAGGCTCATAAATATCTGTACAAGAGTCCTAGGGCAGACCCAGAAACTATTAGTCAGGGGCCTAAGGGTGTTAGAGCCTCTGTTGTAAAGAATCCGGTTCCTCTAGATAAGGAAGCTAGAGCTTTGGATAGATGGGGTAAGAAGGTGTATACCTCTTCTACTTTAGCAATGAGGGCTTTAAATTGCCAGTTTCATATGTTGAAGTATCAGAATTTCCTCCTTTCTCAGCTAAAATCTAAAGTGGATGCTTTGGCAGAGGGTATAGAGTGTAAAGAATTGCAGGATTTAGTACATGTCTCTGAACAGGTGGGTAAGCATTCTTTGCAATGTGGTTTTGATGCTGTACAGGCCTCTTCTAGGGTGGCTGCCACTGGTTCAGTTCTTCATAGGCACGCCTGGCTTAAGGATCAGAATTTGTCCGAGCATGTTAAGACTAGAATTCTAGATGCCCCTTTACAGTCTGAAGTTTTGTTTGGTCCCCCTGTGGAGTCGGTTTTGAAGAAAATGGAAGACAAGGCTAAGTCTATGCAGGCTGTTAAAGATTTTTTGCAGGTGCAACCGCCAATGTTTAGTAGAAATTGGCCTGCTAAGGGGTGGGCGTACCCTTCTTCTGATTCTCAGTCTAGGGGTAGATCTAGACGTGGCAGGGGCAGAGCTCACAGTACATTCAGGCCTAGAACTTGGAGTTCGCCTGCACAATCTGCAGGTGAGGGCAGGGGCCAGTCCTTTCGTAAACAGGCCCAATGACCTGCATTTTCAGCTGCCAGATTCTTCTTGCCTGGCAGCTCCTTTGGGAGGAAAGTTAGCACTTTTCAAGCAAAACTGGCTTTTAGTCACCCAGGACAAATGGGTATTGGACATTATAAACCGAGGCTACAAGTTCTATTTCCATACATTGCCTCCTTTCAAAGGCATGCCAGACGTTCCTCCTCGGCAAAGGATAGAGGCTCACAAGCAGATTTCTTTACTTCTTCAAATAGGAGCTATACAGCCAGTTCCTCTGTCAGAAGTGGGCCTAGGATTTTACTCTCGCCTGATGTCCTTCATGGATGCATCTGCAGTCATAACAACTGGGTTGTCCTGTCGTCAGGCAGCCCTTGATCCAAAGTCCGGGTCCGGCCGGCTGATGTCGCACTTCACCCGTCATCTCTGCTGGTCTTGGTATAAAGGCATCAGCCGACACCATTTTCCTCAGTCTTTCTTGCGGGCGCCGGAAGCAGAAGCTGTTCGCAAGTGCCGGTCGGTCAGATCCAGAGATTACTACTACGAATACTACTTGAAGACTTCTAAAGCTAAGTACCCGTTGGGGACTCTTTCTTGCCTCAGCCGATGTCAGAAAAAGTCAATAACTGTTTAACTTGTGGGAAAAAAATACCTCATAAAGATTTCCACTCTTACTATTTGCCTTGTTTAGGCCCAGACCACGGCGTAGCAGCCTGTTCGGCCTGTGCTTCATTCAACCGACGAAACGCTAGGGCCGGTCGGAGTTTGAGCGGCTGGCGTGTCGGTGGAGGTTACTGAACAGTTTTTCGGCTCAGATTTTGCGTACATTATGCCGTCGGATCCTCCGACCACCCAAATTGTTAAAAAAAAAAAAAAAAGACGACACTTTCGCGGTCCGGTTTCGGCGAAACCATGGTTAAGCAAACCCGCGAGTGTCTCGGTTTCGGCCGAAACCGAGAAAACTGATCAAAGTACAGCCGAATCATTGACTACTACTGAGGTTCCTGCTACTTTACTGGAATCGGCCTCAGAAATTTTACCTACAACAGTGGCTACTAGTGACTTATCAGACACCATCCCTTTGGATGTCTCTACCCCAGCACGTGGTGCTGCTAGGCCTCCTGCAGCCATGTCTATTAAGGCCTTTGCCAGGGCTAAAGCAGCCAAATCTACTAAATCTGTGCCTGTTAAACCCCCCTCAACCAGGCCCACTTCTAGTTCACAGATGCTTACTCTGGCAGAAGATTTAATATCCTTAATTAGGGGATCTCAATCTCACCCAGACAGGGCCTCTCAGCCCCAGAAAGAGACCTAGAGCAGAGCCCCGAGCCTGTGTCCTCTGATGATTCTGCGGATGACTCAGATATTACAGACCAGCCAGAGGCTCCTTTCTCCAATTATGAAGACTCAGATGCTGAAGAATCCATTCCAGCTGCTTCTCCACCAGAAGAATTCTCCTTCGGAGAAACCTTACATGCCATGAGAGAACAATTCCAATGGCAGGAACAGGATTTCTCAGATTCCAGAAAAAGACTTAGGACTTTTCTGCACCTACCACAACACAGGCCCTTAGCTATACCTCCTGTCCTCTCTGTTGTGGACGATGCATTTAATGATGTCTGCACTGCACCAGATTCCTTACCTCCAGCCCCTGCCAAACCAGATAGATTTTACAGGGTGCCAGACACTCATCATCACCTATACAAGGCCCCTCTTGCAGACCCCGAAACTATATCCCAGGGACCTAAGGCAGTAGCCTCGACCACAGCAAAACCCTATTCCTTCTGAAAGGGAAGCCAGGTCTTTAGACAGATGGGGCAAAAAAGTTTACACCTCTGCTACTCTCTCAGCTAGAGCCTTAAACTGTCAGTTTCACATGATACAATACCAAGAGTTTATGCTTGATCAGTTAACTAAAAAGCTATCCTCTGATGACTCTATAGATAAGAAATATGTATTAGAAATGGTAAATAACATACAACAGGTTAGTAACCATTCCTTAAAATGTGGCTATGATGCACTGGAGGCTTCATTTAGATCAGCCATGACTGGCACAGTGATAAGAAGACATGCATGGCTGAAGGAACAGGTCTTACCGGATCATGTTAAAGCTAAGTTATTAGATGCTCCTATGGATAAGGCCAGTTTGTTTGGTACACCTGCCCTGCAGGAAAATGGAAGAAAAGGCAAAATCTGTACAAGCGGTTAAAGATTTCTTACAGGTTCAGCCCCAAGGTTTAGCAGGAACTGGCCTGCCAAAATTGGTCCTTTCCTGACTCCACAAGATCCCAAAGGGGCAGGAATAGGCGTTCCAGAGGCAGAAATCAATCCAGAGGGGTGCCTACAGAGGACGACAGTGGCAAGGTAATAACAGAGGCACAGACACAGCCACTACCACTACAACAGGACAATCACAGTGACTTGATTCTAACTCTGCCTACCAGGGAACAAATAGCAGCACCATTAGGTGGAAAATTAACCTTATTTTCGAAAAACTGGCACTATATCACAAAAGACAAGTGGATTTTGCAAACCATAGACCAAGGTTACCGGTTCCACTTCCACACTTTACCAGTCAAAAGAGGAATGCCAAACCTGCCTCCAAACCAAAAAACAGAAGCTCTACAGCAGATAATGCAATTAACAAAGATGAGAGCCGTGGAAAGAGTACCAATAACAGAACGAGGCAAAGGATTCTACTCCAGACTATTCCTAGTTCCAAGAAAGGAAAAAAGTTGGAGACCTATTCTCGACCTGTCCACCTTAAACACATGCATCATTGTCCCAAAATTCAAAATGCTGACCCTACAGCAACTTCTTCCCATGCTGGGCAAGGAGTGTTGGCTGGTAACTCTAGATCTCAAGGAGGCATACCTGCACGTCCCCATTCGACCAATTTGCAGAAGATACCTCAGATTTCTTGCAGGATCAGAGCACTATCAATTCTCAGCATTGCCCTTTGGCTTATCTACTGATGCCAGGCTGCGCCCAGAGTATTCACAAAATGCCTGGCATCAGTAATCGCCCACTGCAGACTACAGGGAATCCAAATCTATCCATACCTGGACTGCCTGCTACAAGGGGACAACAAAAGCAAGCTGACAACAGATTTACAAAGGGTCATTTACTTGCTACAAGCACTGGGATACACAGTCAATTTACAAAAGTCAAGGCTGATACCATCCCAAACAAGGACATTCTTTCGGCGGAATTGGACACAGTAAAACAAATGGGATTCCTACCTGCGGAAAAACAAAAAGACCTACCTCTTTACTTCTTGGCACTAACAAAACAGAACAAGCTAACAGCAAGAAAAGTTCTGCAGGCCTTGGGCTTCATGGCATCATGCATAATCTTGGTTCCACATGCCAGACTGCATATGAGAAAACTACAGTGGTACCTAAAGAATTTATGGTCCCAACACAGGCACAGCCTAGAAGCAGAAATTCCACTAATCCCATGCCTAAAACAGGAGTTCCTATGGTGGGCTCAAGCATGCCAGTCAAACCCAGGCCTACCCTTTCACAACTATCAAGCAAGCCAAACCATCACAACAGGCGCCTCAGACCTAGGATGGGGGCTCACATGCTGGACAAATGCGTGCAGGATTTGTGGCCTTGGGACCAGCTTCACCTGCACATCAACCTAAAAGAAATGCTGGCAGTAAAACTGGCAATACAAAAATTCAGACCATTTCTCAAAGAAGGCCATTTGATGATAAGGACAGACAACACCACAGTCATGTGGTACATCAACAAACAGGGAGGCACTCATTCATACCCCTATGCAGAATGACTTTGGACCTTTGGAACCTGGCACTCAGCTACAACATCCAGTTACAGGCAATATTTGTACGGAAAGGAGAATACTCTAGCAGACATGTTAAGCAGAACCACCTCGGATGCTCACGAATGGATGCTACACCCGGACATCTTCAAGACCATCTCAAAGAAATGGGGAATGCCACAGATAGATCTATTACTTCCCCTCCCTCTCAATCACCAGCTCAAAAATTCTGCACAAGGACATTCCATCCACTTGCATGGAAAGTGGATTCGCTCTCCTTCAGCTGGAAAGGTCTGACAGCATATGCATTCCCACCTCTTCCCTTGATACACAAGGTATTACAAAAATCAAGGAGGAGCGTCCAAGGATAATCCTGATAGCTCGAACTGGCCAAGACAACACTGGTACCCATTACTGAGGAGCATGTCTCGGGACAAAATGTGGTCAATACCCCTGATGCCTTTGATGTTAACTCAGAACAACTACAGCATCATGCATCCAAACCTAAAAACATTGCAACTGACTGCATGGAACATCACATAGCAGCAATTAATCCAGATCTTTCCCAAAGGGTTAAAGACATTATCCTTGAAGCCCGCAGACCTTCAACAAGAAGGAACTATGCAGGAAAATGGAAAAGGTTTGTCATTTGGAGTGCTGAAAGAGGAAAAGATGTCGAATATAGATATTGCCAACATTCTGGGGTACTTGGCAGAGCTTCTACATACAGGCCTGTCCTATTCCTCCATCAAGATCCATGCATCAGCTATTTCAGCAGAATACAGCTTTGATCCACCTGTCTTTTCACATCCTCTACTCAGGCAGTTCCTCAGAGGGATCAAGAATGTAAAACCTCCTAGGAAGCCACCATTACCAGCTTGGGATTTGAACTTTGTGCTAGAAAAGTTGACACTCACACCTTTTGAACCAGCAGCAACAGCAGACCTACAGCATCTATCATGGAAAACTGCTTTCCTACTGGCAATAACCTCTGCAAGGAGAGTTTCTGAGCTTCAGGCCCTAATGGCAGTACAACCCTTCCTAATCTTCCACCAAGATAGAGTGTCCATGAGGACTAATCCTACATTTATGCCTAAGGTGGTATCCAGAGTGTCTTTAAACCAGGCAATCCACCTACCTACCTTCTTCCCAACCCACAAAACAGAGGGAAAGAATGCAGCATACCTTGGATGTACATAGACACATACGCTACTACCTGGACAGAACAAAAGTAATAGAAAAACTGACCTGCTTTTGTAGCCTATGCAACAGGAAGGGAAGGAAAAGCAATTTCCAAACAGACAATCTCCAAATGGATAGGAAATTGCATACGATTCTGTTACTCCTTCCATGGAAAACCAATTCCACAGAACATAAGGCCTCATTCTACAAGGGCAACAGCCACTACCACAGCCTTCTTGGCAACCAAGGACATTATTAGGCGGCTACTTGGACCTCCGTGCATACATTTGCCAAGCATTATAATTTACCTCTGTATTCCAGATCGAGCAGGGTTTGCCACTGCTGTACTGCAAGGGATCCTAACCACACCATAATCTATTCTTCCTCCTCCCTAATTGGCTATGGTATTCTACCCAGTTGTTATGACTGCAGATGCATCCATGAAGGACATAGTACAGTTTTGTACCTACCATAAATGTAGATGTCCGAACTGGATAGAAACTGCAGTCAGGATCTCCCTCCTTCCCCTCTGTGGTACTCCTAGGGTATTTACCCTCCTAATAGCTAGCTGGCGGGAGTCTCTTATGGTGTATTTGTTTGTATATATGTACATACATGCTTATTTTTTGTGTTTGCCTTCTATCTTTTGGAAACATTGGCATTTACCCAAAATTTAGCCTTCCAACAGGGCAACTGGCATCTGGGGCAAGAAACACTGAGGAAAATGGCGCCGGCTGATGCCTTTATACCCGAAGACCAGCAGAGATGGCATCGGGTGAAGTGCGACATCAGGCGAAGCGGACCGGACTTTGGAATCCGGCCGACCGAAGGGCTGCCTGACGACAGGACAACCCAGTTGTTATGACTGCAGATGCTATCCAGTTCGGACATCTACATTTATGGTAGGTACAAAACTGTACTTTTCTAGTACCAAAGAAAGGGAACACGTGGAGACCAATTTTGGATTTATCTATCCTCAACACTTACCTGGACATTCCAAGGTTCAAAATGCTGACGTTACAACAGCTTTTACCTCTGTTGGGAAAAGATCACTGGATGGTAACTCTGGATCTCAAAGAGGCTTATCTTCATGTTCCTATCAGGCCCAGTTGCAGGAGGTACCTGCGTTTTCGGGCTGGAAATTTACATTATCAGTTCTCTGCATTGCCCTTTGGCTTATCTACTGTGCCCAGAGTGTTCACAAAGGTTCTGGCTCCAGTGATAGCCTTTCTCAGGTTAAGAAGAATACAGATTTATCCTTATTTGGACGATTGCCTGATTATTGCACAAGACAAGGATGAACTTCTTCATCATCTACAGTATGTGATGGTAGTGTTAAGATGCCTAGGGTATTCTGTGAACGAAACAAAGTCCAGTCTATTACCCTCTCAGGACATGTGCTTTCTGGGTGTGAGACTGAATACAGCTTCCCAGATGGCTTTTTTGACCCCAGACAAACAAAGAAGCCTTTCTCTTTATTTCCATCAAATGTCTCTACAGTCCAGGCTGACTGCAAGGACAGTCCTTCAAGCCTTGGGGTTCATGGCATTTTGTATTCTGGTGCTTCCCAATGCCAAACTGCATATGAGGAAGCTTCAATGGTATCTCAAAAATGTATGGACACAACACTGCCAAGATCTGGACACTGTCATTCAGATAATACCTTGCATTCAGAAGGAATTTTTGTGGTGGGCTCAGGAATGTCACCTAAACAAGGGACTATCTGTGACCCGACCAGAGGCGAGTCAGATTCTAACGACAGATGCCTCGGACAAGGCTTGGGAGCACACCTCAATGGAAAATGGGTGCAAGACACGTGGCCTGTCAGACTTCAACATTTGCATATCAACTTGAAGGAGATGTTAGCAGTACAATTTGCATTGATGGCTTTCAAGGATTTACTTCTCCCAGGGCAGGTGTTGATTCAAACAGACAACACTACTGTCATGTGGTACATCAACAAGCAAGGGGAACCCATTACCCTCTTTGCAGGCAAGCGATGATTTTGTGGGAGACTGCTCTCAGTTTACACCTCAATCTTCAGGCAAGGTTTCTACCAGGAGCACAGAACTCCTTAGCAGATGTGTTGAGCAGACAAATAGTGGATCCTCACGAGTGGAAACTGGATCCTCATGTATTTCAAAAGTTGACAGTGTTATGGGGACTCCAGACATAGATCTGTTCGCTTCTCCACTAAATTACCAGTTGCCAAAGTTTTGCACAAAAATGTTTCATTCCACAGCTTGGAAGGTGGACGCTCTATCATTCAGTTGGAGCAATCTTCATGTCTACGCCTTTCCACCTCTGCCTCTCATTCCCAAGGTACTCTTGAAGGCCAGAAAAGACAAGCCATCCATGATTCTGATAGCGCCGGATTGGCCTCGACAGCACTGGTACCCACTACTGAGGAGTTTAGTATGGGAGCCTCCATGGCCTCTGCCTTTGATTCCGCATCTTTTGTCTCAGGAGGGCAATCACTTCCTCAATGTCAAGATCCAGTCTCTGCATCTAACAGCCTGGCATATTCTGTTTTAGACCCTGGAGGGTCTCGGCTTCCACAACAAGTTTTGAATGTTATTTTGGAGGCCAGAAGGCCTAGTACAAGGAAAGTTTACGCTGATAAATGGAGGAGATTTTTTATTTGGAGCAAAGCAAAGGACTTTGATGTTTCCAAGCCTGATTAAGTGTTTCTCTTCAATATCTTACTGAGTTATTGGACAAGGGTTTGTCTTTCTCCTCGATAAAAGTTCATGCTGCAGCCATTTCTGCTCACTATGACTGTGACCCTCCTTTATTTTCTCATCCTTTGTTTAAGCAATTTCTTAGAGGGCAAAGAACATAAGACCCCACGTAGAGCTCCTACTCCTGCTTGGGATCTCAATTTTGTGTTGGAAAAACTTACTCTACAACCTTTTGAGCCTGCAGCTACTGCGAGTTAAAGTATTTATCATGGAAGACTGCTTTTTTGTTGGCCATTACCTCTGCAAGAAGGGTTTCTGAATTACAGGCCCTTATGGCAGTGGAACCTTTCCTGATTTTCCATAAGGATAGGGTATCTTTGCGTACTAATCCTTCCTTTATGCCTAAAGTGGTTTCTAGTGTGGCCTTGAACCAAACTATTCATTTGCCTACTTTCTATGCAAACCCCCAAAATAAAGGGGAGAAGATTTTGCATACTTTGGATATTCACAGGCAGTTGCGTTATTATTTGAGCAGAACCAAGGGGTTCAGGCAGTCTCAGCAGTTGTTTCTTTTGCTTTGAGTTCAGGGAAAACCTGTGTCAAAACAAACTATTTCTAAGTGGATTGGTTTTTGTATTTCTTTCTGTTATTCCCATCATGGTAAGGAGATTCCGGCTGGAATCAGACCTCATTCCACTAGAGCTACTGCCACTTCTACTGCCTTTCTAAGAGGGGTAGCTACAAAAGATATTTTGGAAGCAGCCACTTGGAGTTCAGTACATACTTTTTCTAAACATTACCACCTTCCTCTTTATTCTAAGTCTAGGGCTGGATTTGCCACTGCAATATTACAGGGCATTTTAGCAGCCCCTAATGCTTTATGATTTTGCCATCCTCCCTTTACCTGTGCTTTGGGATTCTACCCATATGTAAGGACTGCAGCAATGTGAGATGAAGAACATAGTACAGTTTTGTACCTACCATAAATGTAGATGTTGAAGATCCACATTGCTGCAGTCAATTTACCCTCCCTCCTTCCCCGCTGTAGTTTGGCATGGTTATATGGTTTGGGTGA
Organism: Protopterus annectens; assembly: GCF_019279795.1. Lineage (NCBI taxonomy): Eukaryota > Metazoa > Chordata > Ceratodontiformes > Protopteridae > Protopterus > Protopterus annectens. Next base: position 33,866,233 of record NC_056735.1, on the reverse strand, counting down.
TGGTTGTTGTTGGGCAGGTTATTGGGAGGTATCCTGTTTTTGGGCTGTGGCCTTTCTTTTAGGGCCTTCTGACATCTGGGGCAAGAAAAGACTGAGGATATGACGTCGGTCATGCGCTTTTATACCCTGGCTCTGATGTCAGTTCTGGCGCCCATGACCGGCGTCAGCCTAATACTTTGGTATTCGGCGACCGAGGACAGCGGACTACCCATATGTAAGGACTGCAGCAATGTGGATCTTCGAACATCTACATTTATGGTAGGTACAAAACTGTACTTTTTTATTGCCCCAGATGTCAGGTGCACCCATAATGAGAAGCAGTTGTATATACAAGGTTACACCTCCAACAAAAAAGCAAATACACCAAAAAGCTTTAAACATAGTAAACAAGAATTGAGGTGTAGTCAATAGAAGTCAGGGGCTGGAGGGAGGGTAACCAGGACTGCAACAGTGAATACAATCAAACATCTACATTTATGGTAAGTGTACACAACTGTACTATGTTCTTCGTGTTTCACTGTTGCAGTCATCACATTTGGGTAGATTCCCAAAGCTAAGAATGGGAAGAGGTAATTAGATAGCATTAGGACCAGCTATAAGGCCCTGCAAGACTGGATTTAGAGAAAATAGGCAAATGGTAATGCTTGGTGAAGGTATATGCAGAACTCCTGGTAGCAGCTTCTAGGATGTCCTTGGTAGGGGCACCTCTGAGAAAGGCTGTAGAGGTAGACGCAACCCTGGTTGAATGGGGTCTTATCCCCTGCGGGGGTAGGTTTTCCATGGTGCTTATAGCAGAAATGAATGCAATGGCTTATCCATTTAGAAATAGTTTGCTTTGAAATGGCCTTCCCCTCTGCACCTGCAGCAAATGCAACCAGCAGCTGTTCAGATTTCTTGAGAGGTTTAGTCCTGTCCAAGTAAAAATCTAAGTTGTCTGTGCACATCTAAGGAGCGCAGGATCCGTTCCCCTTTGTTGTGTGGATTAGAAAAGAAGGTTGTCAAATGAATGGACTTGTCACACTGGATACCACCTTGGGCATGAAAGGGGGATTGGTCCTGAGGGACACCTTGTCCGCATGAAAGATAATGAAAGGCACCACTGCCATGAGGGCCTGTAATTCAGACACCCTTCTTGCTCAAGTGATGCTAAAAGGAATACTGTTTTCCAAGAAAGGAATTTCAACTCAGCATTTGCAGCTGGCTCAAAAGAAGGTAGAGTGAGTTTTTCCATTACAAAGTTAAGATCCCAGGCTGGTGTAGGGGATCTGCTGGGTGGTCTTAAGTTTTTGGCCCCTCTGAGGAACTGCTTCAGCAGTGGATGAGAGAAGAGGGGTGGTTCTGTGTTGTAATGAGCTGAAATGGCTGAGGCATGAATTTTGATGGAGGAAAAGGAAAGGCCCTTGTGAAGCATCTGTTACGTATAGGGGAATCTGGGGGCTGCTGTGCCAATGTCCTGAGTTTGGTTCCTGGAACAGAATCTTTTCCATTTTTCAGCATAGGATTTTCTAGTACTAGGCCTCCTTGCCTCCAGAATGACATCCAACACTTGCATACTGAGGGATGGTAAAGGAGAGATCAGGTAATTAGCCAGGCTGCCAAATTCAGGGTGTGGGTGCAGAATCTGGCCCTCCTGCTGGGATAGCAGGGCAGGTGTTTGAGGCAGGTGCCAGTAGTGACACACTGTGCAAAAGGGGGTTACCAGTGTTGGCGTGGCCTGTCTGGTGCAATCGGTATCATCCTTTGCTTGTCCTGTTTGATCTTTAGTAGTACCTTGGAGAGGAGAGGCAGAGGGGGAAAGGTATTAACTGGTACGTTTTTCCAGGTGAAGGACAGGGCATCCACTTTCCAAGCTTGTTTGTGGGGAATCCTTGTGCAGAATTTGTCCAATTGGTAGTTCTGGGGGGAGGCAAACAGGTCTATCTCTGGGCTCTCCCATTTGTTTCTCAACATGTTGAATATCTTTGGTTCCAGTTTCCACTCGTGTGGGTCCATGAGATTTCTGCTTAGGTCATTTGCCAGTGTGTTTAGCTTTCCTGGCAGGAATTAAGCCTGTAGGTGCACTTGGTAGCTCAAGGCTGTGTTCCACAGAGCCACAGCTAGTCTGCAGAGAGGGTATGTGTGGGTTCCCCCATGTTTGTTTATGTATCACATAACAGTGGTGTTGTCCGTCCTTACGAATAATTGCCCTAGAAGAATGTGGTCCTTGAAGGCTGTCGGAGCATACTGTACAGCTAACATTTCTTTTTGAATGATATGCAGGTGCATTTGACTTGGGTTCCATTTGCCCTGAATGCACTGCCCTGCCAAGTGAGCCCTCCACGCATAGTCTGATGCGTCTGTTGTTAGGGTATGGGCATCAGGGGGTAGAGTGAATGGCAGTCCCTTATTCTGGTGGCAGGCCTCTGCCCACCAAAGGAACTCTTATGTAAACAAGGTATGATAGGAATCATTGATTCTAGATCCTGAGAATGTTTACACCATAGGCTTTTTAGATACCATTGTAGTTTCCTCATATGCAGTCTTGCATATGGAATTGGTAGAATGTAGGAGGCCATGACCCCCAGGGCTTGCAGAATTGTCCTTGCAGATAGCTGGGTCTTTGTGACCAGTAGTTTGAAGCAAGCTGTCAAATGAACTTTTTTCTCTGGCGTGAGGTAGGCCATCTGGGAAGTTGTATTCAAGCTTGCTCCCAGGAATACAATTTGTTGGCTAGGTACAAGATGTGATTTATTTTCGTTTATGGTGTACCCCAGAGAAGTTAGCAATTTCTTTACAAATGCCAGACTATTTAATAGTATGTCCTGGCTTTCTGCCTGAATTAGACAATCGTCCAGGTATGGGTATATTTGAATAGTTCTTTCCCTGCAAAATGCAATGACTGGAGATAGGCACTTTGTGAATACCCTGGGCGCAGTAGATAAGCCGAAGGGCAGTGCAGAGAACTGACAGTGCATGTAGCCTGCTCTGAAGCATAGGTATCTTCTGCAAGATTCCCTTATTGGGATGTGCAGGTAGGCTTCCTTTAAACCCAGTGTTGCCAACCAGGCATCTTTGCCTAGCATGGGAAGCAGCTGATGAAGAGTTAGCATCTTGAATTCTGGGATTACCAAAAATGTGTTTAGGATAGACAGTTCCAGGATATGACGCCAGGAATTGCCTTTTCTGGGTACCAGAAAATGTCATGAGTAGAAACCTTATCCCCATTCTTCTTCTGGAACAGGTTGAATAGCTCTGATACTTAAAAGAGAGAGAACTTGCTTTTGAGCCTCTGCACACTGATTTGGGGGTAGGTTTGGCCAACCGTTTGGGGTTGGTAAGGAGTGGAAGTGGAATCTGTATCCTTGGGATACTATATTTAAAACCCATTTGTCCTGGTAATGAGTTCCCAATTTTTTGCATACAGGGCAATATTTCCCCTTATAGGAACAGTCAGTTGAGTAGGGCTTGGAAGGTTTAAAGTTAAGTCATTGAGACAGTTTACCATGGGGGGAGTCTTACTACTCCCTGCTTTGGAAGTGGGAGCCTCCCACTGTTTAGGCCTGTGAGTACCTTGGGACTGAAGCCTGGGTGTTCTGCTGGTTCTGGGTTTGGACTGAGAAGGCATGGAAGAGGCAAGAAAGGACCAATTCTTAGAGGGCTAGTGTCTACTAAATCTGGGAGGTTGTACTTGCAGGAAATCTTTAACAGTTTGAATAGATTTAGCTTTTTCTTCCATCTTTTTAAGTACTACTTCTGCTTTGTTGCCAAACAGGCGGTCTTGGTTTAAGGGAGCATCCAGCAATTTAGCTTTAACATGATCTGGCAAAGATTGCTCCTTAAGCCAAGCATACCTTCTAAGTACAGACCCAGTGACAGCAGCCCTGTAAGATGCCTCTAATGAATCAAAACCACATTGCAAAGCAGGTTTTCCAACTTGTTCAGCAGAATGCATTAAATCCGGTAATTCTTTATTTTCAGCACAGTCAGGAATCAACATCATTTTCTGTTTAAGCAATCCAATAATATGCTGCTGATACTTTAACATATGAAACTGGCACTTTAAAGCCTTAATGGCTAAAGTAACAGAAGTGCATACCTTCTTTCCCCATCTATCCAGTGCCCTGGAATCTTTATCAGAGGGGGTAGGATTTTTGGCAGTAGTAGCCTTAATGCCCTTGGGTCCCTGTGAAATGGTCTCAGGATCTGCAGTATGATTTTTAAAGAGGAACGTGTGAGAGTCAGGTACCCTGTAATACATATCAGGTATTCTGGGAGAATGAGGTAGAGAGTCAGGGGCCAGGCTAGATTCCGAAAAGGCATAATCTACAATGTCCAGTACAGGAGGGATAGCTAAAGGCCTGTGTTGAGTCAGGAGTAAGAATTCCCAAAACCTCTTTTTGGAGTCAAGAGTAACCCTGGCTTTCCCAGCAGAAATGCTTCCCAAGAGTATGCATGGTTTCACCAAAACAGAAATCCTCTGGAGGGGAAGCAGAGGGAATGGAGTCCTCTGCATCAGAATCCTCATAGGTAGATAAGGGCAAATCTTGGTCATCAGAGAAAACAGAAATTTCAGAATCCTGATCAGAAGAATCAGAAGGGAAATCAGTCCTAGGCCTCTTAGAGGGGGAAGGGTGGCTTCCTCTGATTAGAGTAATAAGGTCCTCAGCCATTCTTATCATTTGTTTTTTAGGCATAGGGGCCTGACCATGTGGTCTGGGCATTGGTTTTGTAGGCATAGATCGAGTTTTAGGCCTTGAAGAAGAAGATGGCGTTGGTTTAATATGAAAGTCAGTAGGTCTGAATACACCCTCAGAAGCCGGTACTTTCACAGTGGCTCTGGACCCATCCATGGTAGAGACATCCACAGGTTCGACAGTTGAAGCATCTCAGCATACTGGACTCCAAATGGGTCTCAGTAGAGACCTGCGAATCTGAAGTAGCAGGTATCAGGGGCTGCAAAAGCACCTCGCTGAGTACTAGTGAACTGTCGACTAGCTTAGGAGAAGAGTCGTCGTCAGCTTTGGACCTATGCCGTCTGTCTCTGTCTTTATCTTTGCGTTTTTTCAGAATGTCGGTAGTTGGGTGGCTTACCGAAGCCATATCTGGGTAATAAAACTGAGTACCAAAATATTTAGAAGCGTAAATATACCGACAACTAATAGTTCGTTGATTAAATAAGGCACAAAATTGACATCGAGGTACGTCGTGCTCAGGGCCTAGGCAAGAAATACAATACGAATGAAAATCTTTGAGGTATTTGCTTTCCACACAAAATACAATTATTGACTTTTACTGACATCGGTTTAGAGCAAGAAAAAGTTTCCCCAGCGAGGTACTTAGCTTAGTTGAAGACTTCGGTTCTGAAACTCGAAAAGAACAATTTCAGAAGTTGGCCGACCGGCACTTGCGAACTGCTTTGGGCATCGCACGGCAAGAAAGACTGATGTAATGGTGTCGGCTGCATGCTTTATACCCCCTGACTACCTGACGTCATGGAAAATAAGACCGCAACCGACGCAGGACCCAAGACTTTGATAATCAGGCCGACTGTGGACTACTGCAAGCAGATAACTCAAATGTGATGGCTGCAACAGTGAAACATGAAGAACATCAGAAATCTGCGGCCCCAGCTTCTGAGCCATCGAAAAAGACCAAAGCATTGGAGCCAAGGGGTTCTGGCTCCGATTCCGCTTCTTCCACATCGGTACAGTCGGTCTCCTCAGTGTCGAGGCAACCTTTAGTACTGAGACATTTACCTGATATTGATCCTGTGTCACCTACTTTGAGATCTCCTATTTTGGAGAGGAGGAGATCTCCTTTTGCCTGCACTAGATCCTCCAGGACACACTCAGATGAGGACATCGAGCGAGTGGTGAAGAGGTTGCTTTCAGATACAGCTCTGGCAAAGAAATTGGCCCCTCCAGACCCAAAGGTCTCTGAGCCAATCCCTTTGCAAACCATTGCTCCTCTTCAGACTGCTTCACTCTTGGAGCCAATTACTTCAGGTTCTTTGGTCTTGGATCCGTTGGTTCCGGGGATCCTCCCTGCTTCCTCAGAACCAATTACTCTGTCCTCAGTGGCTCAGTCTGGAGCAGAGGGATTTGGGAGCAGATACTCTCAAGTCGACTCCGAGGGGGACAGTCACCCTGAGTTTTCTTCAGAACCGACCCTCCCCCTTGGTGCTTCAGCTCGACTCAGCTCGGCTCCCACATCTGCTTCGGAACCTTTCCCCCTGGCTAGGAGTTGACCATCCATCTCCTCGGAGCGGAGGTCTTTGGAGTGGGGGGGGAAGGCTTTCAAAGCTATAGAGAAGGCTTTATCCTCTGCAAAAGCCATACCCTTGGAACCTGTGTCCCACCAAAAGCAGGCAGCAACCTCTTCCCCCCTGCCACCCCCACAGCATAGGGAAACAGAGACCCAAGCAGCTCCTACTGGAGGTGCCCCCTCTTCTGAGACCTCCCCAGATTATCCCACTGGAGAGCTCCCTTGGAAGAGACATGTAAGAGGAAGCATGTTGACCCTGAGTCTTTCACTTCTGACACTGATTTGGAGGAATCAAAAGGGTCCCCTAGATCCCCCTCTGAGGATGTCTCCTTTTCTGACATCCTAGAATTCCTTAGGCAGAGGGGTGACTGGAAGACCTCTAACCCTACTGACGATGAATCAATGTATCTTGAGACCTTTGGTTCCTGACCTTCCACCTCCTAAGTAACACTGCCTTATGACCAGCTCTTAGGGGTCATATCGCGGAAAGCCTGGACCTCCCCAGACTCAGTGGAGCCTATCCCGAAGAGGTCAAATAAATTCATAGCAGCACCTGAAGATGAGGCTTTTCTTACCAAAGGAGTTCCTGTTGATGCTATGGTGGTAGCAGCGGCCAACAAGAAGGAGTTATCTGAAACATCTTCTAATATCCATCCTCCTAACAAGGAGTCTAGGACAATGGATAGGTATGGGAAGCATACCTTCTCTTCAGCGGCATTTAGTCTATGTTCACTGAATTACCTTACCCATTTTACTTGTCTTCAGAGGGAACTCCTGAAGAAGTTGGGAGACACCCTCCAGGGTTCAGTAGCTCCAGAATCCATGGATAAGGTTTCTGCGCAGCTCTCCACCCTCACGTTGATGGCCAACTCCTCAATGAGACTGATGTCGTATGCAGTGGGCAGCCACAGCAGGAATATCCCTCAGGAGACATTCTTGGATGCATCTTTGTAATTTCATGGAATCCTTTAAGTCTTCCTTCACTAACATCCCCTTTGATAGTACATCTCTTTTTGAACCCCAGGTGAAAGACTTTGACCAGGTGCGAGCAGGAAGGGAAAACCTTATCTGCCGGAGTCTGTTTCTCTTTCCCGTCTAGACCCTATCCCAAGGGTAATACAGGAAGGAAAATGTGGGTCCGTAAATTCCAAAAAGGTTTCTCTCCGGCACAAGGTCAACCCTCCCCTAGAGGAAGAGGGGGAGGATATAATGGAAGATGCCACCCTCATGGCAGAGGAGGTCCGCAACATCAGGGAGATAGAGAAACCTTCTCTGATCATCCCTTCCATCGCCCCTGAGGGGTTGCCTAACTGTCTCTGGAGGAAGTCGGGGGGTCCTCTATTGCTGTACCCAAACGTCTGGCTAAACATCTCGCAAGATCGTTGGGTACACACCATAATATCCAGAGGTTATCTGATTCCCTTTGTTTCCGAACCCCCAACAAACTGGTCTCTACCAGACATGCCACCCATTCAACTAGAACGTGCAACATAGAGGTCATCTCGTTGCTGCAAAAAAAGTGTCATCCAAGAAGTCCCAACAGAGCAAATAGGATCCGGAACTTACTCTCGATTCTCTTTAGTTCCCAAAAAGACAGGGGACTGGAGATGAATTCTAGACCTCAGCAGACTCAACAAGTCCGTAAAGAAATCGAAGTTCCGAATGATCACTCTGCAGTTGATATTCCCTTTTATCGGGAAAGACAACTGGATGTGCTCAATAGATCTTCAGGATGCATACTATCACATCAAAATGGACAGGCGCTCCAGGAGACACTTCTGGCTGGGAGCCAGTCATTTTCAGTTCCGAGCACTGCCCTTTGGTCTCACTACAGCCCCCAGAGTGTTCACCAAATGCATGGCAGTGGTAACGGCTCACCTGAGATGTCAAGGATTCCAGTTGTTTTCGTACCTAGACGACTGTCTCCTCTCTGCTGCCACCAAGCATCAACTCATCAGAACCAGGGAGGAGAGACTATTCTTGTGCGCCAGTTTAGGCATCACAGTCAACCTAAAAAAATCAGCCTTTTCTCCTTCACAGCGCATTGTATTCTCAGGCTCAACCACCATGTCAGCAAGACTAACACCAGAAAGAGTAGTACGTAATCAAGTCATATCCTTGCTAAACAGTCACAAAGTTCAGGCCAGGGTAGTCCTTCAAGTCCTAGGGACTATGGCTTCTTCCATCCTATTAGTTCCTCTAGCCCATCTACACGAGAATACTTCACTGGCTATTGACCCAATGGTCGATGCAAGACCTTCCATTGTCTCATCAGATTTTCAGAACAAACACCTGCAAGAAGGATCTGACATTGTGGTTGCACACAGAACAACTTCTCTTTGGTCGTCCACTTGTTCCTCCCCAAGAGAAAGCAGTTTTGACCTCGGACGTTTCCCAGATTGGGGGGGGGGGGGCATTATCTGGGAATGACAGTCCAAGGTACTTGGCAGAACCATGAGCACCACTTGCACATCAGTGTTCTGGAGATGGGAGCGGTGCTATATGCGTTGCAAGCACTTCACAGCTCCTTTCCCACCGGGACAGTTGTGATCCAGTCAGACAACATGTCCGTCGTGTGGTACATAAACAAGCAAGGGGAAACCAAATCTTACCCGCTTTGCCGAGAGACCTTAAGAGTTTGGAAATGGGCGATGGATACAACATTTTCTGGTAGCAGTGCACATCCTGGGGAAATCCAATGTGATAGCAGACAAACTCAGCCGAGCAATTCTGATGCCTCACGAGTGGTCCCTGAATGCAGAAGTTGTGAAAGAAATCTTTCACAGATGGGGCCAGCCTTGTTGCGACCTATTCGCCACTCACCTGAACACCAAATGTAGCAGCTACTTTGCCCCAATTCCCCATCTGGGGATGTCACCCAGGGATGCTCTAGTCCACGATTAGCCCCCGGGACTTCTTTATGCCTTTCCACCTTTTCCTCGCATCCCAAAGGTAATACAGAAAGCAAAGCAGTTGAGGAGTACCCTGATCCTCATTGCTCCTTATTGGCCTCGGCAAGTATAGTTTCCCTTCCTGTGGCCCTACCTTTTGGAGGAACCGTGGATTCTGGAACCATCTCCAGACCTCCTGATTCATCAATCGGGGCAGTTCCACCCCACCATCCACATCCTCAAATTGACAGCATGGCTGCTCCAGTTCCACAAATAGCCAGGTGCATCCCCCTCTCCCCTTCAAACACATTCTGATCTCATCCCATAAGCCTTCCATTCAGAAGTTATCCTCCAGCAAATGGAAAAGGTTTTCTATTTGGGCTACAAACCAAGGCTTAGATCCCTATACAGCTCCTATAGATTCTATATTATCCTTCCTTACGCCAATTTTTCATGAAGGAGATGCAGCTGCTGCAGTCAGAGTTTAGTTAGCTGCCATTTCTAATTTCCATTTTGGCTTCATGGGAAATCCCATCATGTCACACTCCTTGTGAAAAACCTCTAAGAAAGGAGTTCTCCTTCTCAGGCCTCCAATCAAACAACCATCAGAACCCTGGGATTTAAACTTAGTTCTCACATCATTAATGTCTGCACCCGTTGAGCCCTCTTCTTCATCAGATCTGAAATTGTTCTGTTGGAAAACACTATTCTTAGTAGCCATAACCTCCGCTAGGAGAGTCTCAGAACTGCAAGCCCTCACTATTCGACCTCCTTACATTATTTTCCACAAGGATAGAGTTTCAATCAGGACAAACCCTTCCTTTCTTCCCAAGGTATGTTCAGTGCATAATCTCAACACTACTTGTTGAGCTACCAGTGTTTTTTCCAAACCACTCTAATAAATCTGAGTACAGACTACACCAATTAGACATTCACAGAATTCTCAGATTTTACTTGCACAGGACTAAAGAATTCAGAAAATCAGATCAATTATTTGTTTCCTTTTCTGACAAAAACAAGGGCTTGCCTGTTTCCAAGGTTACTCTTTCAAAATGGCTTTCAGATTGCATTTCCTTTGCTTATCAAACTGCTGGCAAACAATTACCTAACAAAGTAAAAGGCCATTCTACTAGAGCAGTATCTACTTCATGTGTCTTTAGATCTAGGCTCCCAATTGATACTATTTGTGAAGCAGCTACTTGGACAAGACTACATACTTTTGTCACTCATTACAAATTGGATTTGGTCTCCCGGGACAGGTCATCCTTTGGGTCCACTGTGCTGAACAGTCTCTTCGCTTGAGCCACCCGGGATAAAGGTGCTAGGGGCACTGTCCCATCCAGCATGAATTACGACGAGATAGGACTACATAACATAAAGAAGTTATGTACTCACCATAACATTCCATGTTTGTAGTCCATCTCGCCTGCATTCTTGCCTCCCTCCCTCCCTCCTACCCCCTTCCTGTTTCTGGAGGATCTGGTGGACTATACTGGTGCTGTCTGACCTAGTTATAGTTGTTGTCCACCTGGCATGGATAATATTACATAATTTTTTGTCTGTATGTATACAGTATCTGATAATTTCATACCTGTTAGGTGTACTTATTGCTTTCTTGCAAACAAGATCTGGGGAATTGCTGTGAGGCACCATGGGATTGGGGTTAGCCTCGAGCCAAGTAATAGCTCTCAAGCTTTAGTATCGGCCGAGTCAGAGCCGAATATCTGCTCCGAACTCATCCAGCAAGAATGTAGGCGAGATGGACTACAAACATGGAACATTATGGTAAGTACATAACTTCTTTTTTTTTTTATCAGCAGCATGTAAAGAAGCAATTATATGAGAAAAAATAATGTGCATGTAGCAAAAATAGTGTCACCCATTTTTAATCAAGAGTAAATAAACTGGGGGAAAACTGCTACTTAGGTTTGCTAGCAAACATGATTAACAGAAAATGATATATATATGTATGTATATATATATATATATATATATATATATATATATATATATATATATATATATATATATATATATATACACACACACACATACATACATATACGCACACACAAACATACACACAAATATATATATATATATATATATATATATATATATATATATATATATATATATATATATATATCTTAAACAATGAAGCTGAAACTATGCATGTTTACATACCACTTAAACTATGTAAAAGAGCATTTCAGCTAAGACCTGACATTTCGGACCCACTTTCGCCCAACAGTATTCCTTTACAGTAAATACAACAGTACAATACACTACTCTAAATCTTTGCTTTTACTTCAAATATTTTAACCAACTTGAGTATATAAGCATTGCCAAATTCATACTAAACACAGTTTCCATGTATACAAAAACTGTTAAATGCTATCATTGTGTGCTCAGGCTGCGTATATTGGCTGTATTACAATAACAAACCAAAGTAATCTCTCAAAACTGGCAGCCGTTATAGCACATTACATTTCAGACTGTGAAGCAACCTGATTAACGCTGAAAAATAAGCTGCATTCGCAACTTATTCGTTACAGCTCCTAACACATATCCACTGTGCAATGAATCCATCCAGCCACAATTCCTTTTTCCCATTTTTTGCACATGGGGTCAGGGTGTCATTTCAACAGTGACAATCATCTAGAGCCAAGGTTTACAACAGCGGGTGGCTAGCCCTGCCATGGTAGCTCTTCCACAGCATAAACTCACACTAATACTATGGCCACTTTTAGTGTGTCCAATCCATGTACTGCATGTCTTAGGAATATGGGAGGAAATGGGAGCACCTGCAGGAAACCCATGCAAACACAGGGAAGACATGATTACTCTGCACAGAAGACACCCCTGCCAAAAAAGTACAATTGTGTACACTTACCATAAATGTATTCACAGTTGCAGTCATCACATTTGGGTTATCCCTGCCAGGGTAGCCCTCGGCCGGCCCAAATACCAGAGGCATAGTATTTCTGCATCTGTTGCTGTCTCTTCAGGACTAACGTCAGGTCATCAGTAGTATAAAGTAAGACAGCCGATGCCATTACATGAGTTTTTCTTGCACTAACCTGTCAGGAGCCCCCAAGTAGGAGCCAGGTTCTGGTGGAAGAACCCCACCAGTAGAAAGTAAATATGTCTCTTGTAAGGAAAGAGAAGAAAAAAGGGGGGTGGAGGGAGGGAAACCAAGACTGCAACAGTGAATACACTCATCTATATTTATGGTAAGTGTACACAACTGTACTACATTCTTCATGTTTCACTGTTGCAGTCATCACATTTGGGTTGATGCCCAAAGACTGCAGAGGCAAACCCTGCCCTGGATTTGGAAAAGAGAGGCAGGTGGTAATGTTTGGCAAAAGTGTGAACCGATGTCCAGGTGGCAGCCTCCAGGATGTCCCAGGTGGGGACTCCTCTGAGGAAGGCTGCAGATGTGGAGGCTGTTCTGTTGGAGTGAGTCCTGTGCCACTTGGGGGAGACTTTCCAAGTTGTTTGTTGCAGAAATGGATGTAGTGTGCTATCCATTTGGAAATGGTTTGTTTGGAGATGGCTCTGCCTTCTGCCCCTGTAGCAAAGCTAACCAGCAATTGATCAGACATTCTGATGGATTTAGTCCTATCTAGATAGACTCTGAGCTGTCTGTGCACATCTAGAGAGTGCAGGATCCTTTCCCCTTGATGTCCTTCAAGGAAGCATCTGCAGTCCTTACAAATGGGTTGTCCTGTCGTCAGGCAGCCCTTCGGTCGGCCGGATTCCAAAGTCTGGGTCTGGCCTCGGCTGATGTCGCACTTCACCCGACGTCATAGCTGCAGTTATTTGGGTATAAAGGTATCAGCCGACACCATCTTCCTCAGTCTTTCTTGCCGCGTGGCGCCCGAAGCAGAAGCTGTTCGCAAGTGCCGGTCGGTCAGAACCAGAGATTACTACTACGAAGACTTCTAAAAAGCTAAGTACCCCGTTGGGGACTCTTTCTTGCCTCAGCCGATGTCAGAAAAAGTGAATAACTGTTTAACTTGTGGGAAACAAATACCTCATAAAGATTTCCACTCTTACTGCTTACCTTGTTTAGGCCCAGACCACGACGTAGCAGCTTGTCTAGCCTGTGCTTCTTTCAACCGACGGACGCTTAGACGTCGGTCGGAATTTGCTGAGGAGTTTTTCGCTCGCTTTTGCTTACATTATGCCGTTGGATACTCCGACTCAAATTTCTAAAAGCGCAAGGAAAAGGACCGACACTCGGGTCTGCGGTTTCGCCGAAACCGCGGTTAAGCCAACCAGCGTCTCTGTTTCAGCTGAAACAGAGTCCCCGGTTCTTCCTTCGCCGAAAGCTTACCTCCTACCGAGGCCTCATCCAGCATGGTTGAATCTGCTACTGAAATCCCACCCGCTCTTGCAGGTTCTCAGGATTTATCTGATACTATCCCTTTGGATATTTCTACCCCTGCACGTGGAGCTGCTAGGCCTCCTGCATCCATGTCGATTAAGGCCTTTGCCAGGGCTAAAGCAGCAAAATCTGCCAAAACTGTGCCTGCTAAGACCCCCTCTCACAGGCCTAGCTCTAGTTCACAAATGCTTAGTCTAGCAGAGGATCTCATTTCTTTGATCAGGGGATCCCAACCACACCCAGACAGGGCCTCTCACCCACCTCCAGAGAAGAGGCCTAGAGTAGAGCCCCCTGAGCCAGTTTCTACAGATGACTCCTCTGATGAATCAGATAATTCAAACCCTCCAGAGGGCCCTTTTTCTCCTTATGAAGACTCTGATGCTGAAGAGTCCATTCCTTCTGCCTCTCCGCCTGAGGAATTTTCCTTTGGGGAAACCTTGCATGCTATGAGGGAACAATTTCAATGGCAGGGCCAGGATTTTTCAGACTCTAGGAAAAGGCTTAGAACCTTTTGCATTTGCCACAGCATAGGCCTTTAGCCATTCCTCCAGTACTTACTGTTGTGGATGATGCATTTAATGATGCTTGTACTGCTCCTGATTCTCTTCCTCCGGCCCCTGCTAAGCCCGATAGGTACTACAGGGTTCCGGACACACATTATCATTTGTATAAGGCTCCTTTTGCAGATCCCAAAACTATCTCCCAGGGACCTAAGGCTGTAGCAGCTACCTCTGCCAAAAAACCCCTCCCCTCTGAAAGGGAATCTAGGGCCTTAGAGAGATGGGGTAAAAAAGTTTACACTTCTGCTACTCTTTCAGCTAGGGCCTTGAACTGTCAATTCCACATGATTCAGTATCAAGAATTTATGTTAGACCAGTTAACTAAAAAACTGTCCTCGGATGAGCCATTAGACAAAAAGTCTGTTCAGAAAATAGTACATAACATTCAGCAGGTCAGTAATCATTCCTTAAAATGCGGCTATGATGCACTGGAGGCTTCCTTTAGATCAGCCATGACTGGCACAGTGATCAGAAGACATGCATGGTTAAAAGAGCAGTCCTTACCAGACCATGTTAAATCAAAGCTCCTAGATGCTCCCATGGATAAGCTCAGTTTGTTTGGCTCTCCTGCACAGCAGGTGCTGAAGAAGGTGGAAGAGAAAGCAAAATCTGTCCAGACAGTCAAGGATTTCTTCAAGTCCAACCTCCAAGGTTTAGCAGGAACTGGCCTTCCAAGAATTGGTCCTTTCCAGAAACCTCCAGAGCTCAGAGAGGCAGGAATAGGCGCTCAAGAGGCAGGGGTCAATCCAGAGGTGCCTACAGGGGACGTCAGTGGCAGGCTAACAACCAGCGAGGTACAGCCACAGACCCAGCCACCACCACTTCCACAGGACAAACACAGTGACTTGGCTCTGGCACCGCCTACCAGGGAACAACTAGAAGCACCCTTAGGCGGGAAGCTAGCCTTATTTTCAGTAAACTGGCATTACATCACAGGAGACAAATGGATTTTACAGACAATAGACCAAGGTTACAGGTTTCACTTCCATACTCTACCAAGGAAGAGAGGAATGCCAAACCTACCTCCAAATCAGAGGACAGAAGCTCTAAAACAAATAACTCACTTACTAAGGATGAGAGCTGTAGAAAAGGTACCATCTATGGAACAAGGGCAAGGATTTTACTCCAGACTCTTCCTGGTACCAAGAAAAGAAAACCAATGGAGACCTATTCTCGACCTGTCCGCTTTAAACACATATCTCATTGTTCCAAAATTCAAAATGCTGACCCTACAGCAACTTCTTCCCATACTGGGCAAGGAGTCTTGGCTGGTAACTCTAGATCTCAAGGAGGCATACCTGCACGTCCCCATAAGACCAGATTGCAGAATATACCTCAGATTTCTTGCAGGATCAGAGCATTATCAATTCTCAGCATTGCCCTTTGGCTTATCTACTGCCCAGAGTATTCACGAAATGCCTGGCATCAGTAATTGCTCATTGCAGGCTTCAGGGAATTCAAATCTACCCTTACCTGGACGACTGCCTGTTACAAGCGGACAACAAAAACAAGTTAACAAAAGACTTGAAAACGGTCATTCATCTACTGCAAGCCCTGGGATACACAGTCAATATAAAAAAGTCAAGGCTGATACCATCCCAAAGGATAACCTTCTTGGGTGCAGAGCTGGACACATCAAAACAAATGGCATTCCTAACAGTAGAAAAACAGGAACAACTCCCTCTCTACTTCATGGCATTAACAAAGCAGAACCAGCTAACAGCAAGAAAAGTCCTGCAAGCCCTGGGTTACATGGCATCATGCATAATATTGATTCCACATGCCAGACTACATATGAGAAAGTTACAGTGGTACCTAAGGAATTTATGGTCTCAGCACAAGCACAGCCTAGAAACCCAAATTCCAATAATTCCATGCCTGAAGCAAGAATTCCAATGGTGGGCTCAGGCCTGTCAATCAAACAAAGGACTGCCCTTCCACAGCACTCAACCAAGCCAGACCATCACAACGGACGCCTCAGACCTCGGTTGGGGGGCACACATGCTGGACAAGTGCATACAAGGCTTATGGACTCAAGATCAGCTGAACCTACACATAAATCAAAAGGAAATGCTGGCAGTAAAACTGGCAAGTCAGACATTCAGACCACTTCTTCAACAGGGTCAACTGTTGATAAGGATGGACAACACCACAGTTATGTGGTACATCAACAAACAGGGAGGCACACATTCATACCCTCTATGCCGGATGGCAATGGACCTCTGGAATGTGGCCCTGAGCTTCAACATTCAGTTGCAAGCAATTTTTGTGCCAGGAAAAGAAAATATACTAGCAGACATCCTAAGCAGAACTACCACGGATGCCCACGAATGGATGCTGCATCCGGACATCTTCAAAACCATTACAGGGAAATGGGGACTACCAGAAATAGACTTATTTGCATCCCCACACAATCACCAACTGAAAAAATTCTGCACGAGGACGTACCACCCACTTGCTTGGAAAGTGGACTCCCTATCATTCAGTTAGAAAAACCTGACAGCATATGCATTCCCACCTCTTCCTTTGATGCACAAGGTGCTATTGAAGATCAAAGAAGACCGTCCAAGGATCATCCTGATAGCTTCAGACTGGCCAAGGCAACATTGGTACCCATTACTGAGGAGTATGTCTTGGGAACAAATATGGCCTCTGCCCCTAGTTCCCTTACTGTTAACACAGAACAACTTCAAAACCCTGCATCCAAACCTGAAAACTCTGCAGCTGACTGCCTGGAACATTGCATAAGACCAAATAACCCAGATTTATCTCAAAGGGTTAAAGACATTATCTTGGAGGCTCGCAGACCCTCAACAAGAAAAAAACTATTCAGCAAAATGGAAAAGGTATCTCATTTGGAGTACTGCAAAATGAGAAAATGTGTCACTGGTAAACATAGCTAACATCCTGGAATACTTGGCAGAGCTCTTCCACAATGGCCTGTCCTATTCTTCCATTAAGATTCATGCATCAGCTATTTCAGCAGAATATAACTTGGATCCTCCAGTCTTTTCGCATCCTCTGCTCAGGCAGTTTCTGAGAGGAATTAAAAATGTAAAACCACCTAGGAAGCCACCATTGCCAGCATGGGACTTGAATTTTGTGCTAGAAAAGTTGACACTCCCTCCTTTCGAGCCAGCAGCAACAGCAGAATTACAGTACTTATCATGGAAAACTGCTTTCCTGCTTGCAATCACTTCAGCAAGAAGGGTTTCTGAACTACAGGCATTAGTGGCAGTACAGGCCTTCCTGATCTTCCATCAAGATAGAGTGTCCATGAGAACTAATCCTACTTTTATGCCAAAGGTGGTCTCCAGAGTATCTTTAAACCAGGCTATCCACCTGCCTACATTCTTCCCCAACCCACAGAACAGGGGAGAAAGACTGTTGCATACCTTGGATGTTCATAGACAATTACGTTACTACCTGGACAGGACCAAGAGCAATAGAAAAACTGACTAGCTACTGGTAGCATATGCAACAGGAATGGAAGGAAAGGCAATTTCAAAACAGACAATCTCTAAGTGGATAGGAAATTGCATTAGATTTTGTTACTCTTACCATGGGAAGAAAACTCCAGAAAACATCAGACCTCACTCTACAAGGGCTACAGCCACTACCACAGCTTTTTTACGAGGAGTGGCTACCAAAGATATTTTAGAGGCTGCTACTTGGAGCTCCGTGCATACATTTGCCAAGCATTATAATTTACCCTTATACTCCAGATCCCGAGCAGGTTTTGCCACTGCTGTTTTGCAAGGGATCTTAACTACACCATAATCTTATTACTCCTCCTCGCGCAGTTTGGCTATGGTATTCTACCCATTTGTAAGGACTGCAGATGCATCCTTGAAGGACATAGTACAGTTTTGTACCTACCATAAATGTAGATGTCCGATAGGCATGCATCTGCAGTCAGGATTACCCTCCCTCCTTCCCCTCTGAGGTACTCCTAGGGTATTTGCCCATCTTCTAGCTAGCTGGGGGAATCTGTTATGGTGTATTTGTTTGTATATATGTATATACATGTTTATTTTTATTTGCTCTCTCTTATTTGGAAACTTTTGCAATTATCCAAATTTAGCCTTCCTAGAGGGCACCTGGCATCTGGGGCAAGAAACACTGAGGAGGATGGCGTCGGCTGATACCTTTATACCCGAATAACTGCAGCTATGACGTCGGGTGAAGTGCGACATCAGCCGAGGCCAGACCAAGACTTTGGAATCCGGCCGACCGAAGGGCTGCCTGACAACAGGACAACCCATTTGCAAGGACTGCAGATGCATGCCTATCGGACATCTACATTTATGGTAGGTACAAAACTGTACTTTCTGGAGATTAGGAAAAAAGGTGGGCAAATGAATGGATTGGTTGAGAGCCATACTGGACACCAACTTGGGCATGAAGGATGTGTTAGTCCTGAGGGATACCCTGTCAGCATGGAAGATGATGAGGGTTCCACAGCCATGAGTGCTTGCAGCACGGAGACTCTTCTGGCTGAAGGGATGGCCAGAATGAAAGTGGTCTTCCAGGAGAGAAATTTTAGCTCTACAGAAGAAGCTGGTTCGAAGGGGGGCAGGGTGAGCTTTTCCAACACAGTTAAGGTCCCAAGTTGGGGGTTGGTGCTTTTCTGGGTGGCCTCAAGTTGCTAGCCCCTCTTAGGAACCGTTTGATCAAGGGGTGTGAGAAAAGGGGCTGCTCAGTTGGAAAATGAGCAGAGATAGAAGAGGCATAAATTTTAATACAGGAAAAAGAGAGGCCACTGTGTAGTAGGTCAGCTAAGAATCCAGGATGAGAGGGAGGGAGGGCTGTTCCGTACTGGCTACCTTAGCCTGAATCCAGGCGCAGAACCTTTTCCATTTGTCAGCATAAGACTTTCTAGTGCTACGGCATCTGGCCTCACATATAACATCTAGAACCTGTTTACTGAGGTTGGCAGATTGCTCGAGGGTTAGGGAATAAGCCAAGCTGCCAAATTGAGTGTCTGGGTGAGGAGATTTAGAATCTGACGAAGATGCCATGGTGGCAGTGAGGACAGGCTGCGCAGCAAGGGGTACCAGTGCTGGTGAGGCCAGTCTGGAGCTATAAAAATTGTCCTTGGTGTTTCCTCCTTTATTTTGAGCAGTACCCTGGGGATGAGAGGTAGTGGAGGAAAGACATAGACCGACAGATTGATCCAGGGGAAGGACAGGGCATCCACTTTACAAACCATGTAGTGATGCTCCCTGGTGCAGAATTTGCTGAGCTGATGAGTGGTGTGGGAAGCAAAGAGGTCAACCTTTGGGGTATCCCATTTCTGAGTTAGAGTGAAGGTTCTTTTGTTGAGCTGCCACTCATGTGAGTCCAGAAGATTTCTGCTTGATTGGTCTGCCAGAAAGTTGAGAGAACCTGGTAGGAATTGTGCTAACAGGTGGTGTTGCATGGAAGAGGCTGTGCACCAAAGGGTCATGGCCAGCCTGCATAGAGGGTAGAAGTGAGTCCCTCCCTGCTTGTTGATATACCACATTACAGTGGTGTTGTCTGTTTTGATCAGAAAGCCCCTGGGGAGAGAAGGGGCTTGAAAGTTATCAAGGCATGCTGGACAGCCATAATCTCTTTTTGGTTAATGTGCAGAGGGATCTGCTGTGGGCTCCATTGGCCCTGTATGCACCTGCCGTCCAGGTGTGCACCCCAGGGATAGTCTGATGCATCTGTGGTGAAGGTCTGGGTGGCAGGGGGTGGTGAGAAAGGTAGTCCCTTGTTCTGGGAGCATGCTGTTGCCCACCAATGAAAATCTTTTCTGAGGCGAGGAATTGTAGGTACAAGAGTCTCCAGGTCTTGAGAGTGTTGACACCAAAGGCTTTTTAGGTACCATTGAAGTTTTCTCATATGCAGTCTGACATATGGAATGAGTAGTATGCAAGATGCCATGAACCCCAGAGCTTACAGGATCTTCCTTGCAGATAGCTGGGGTCTGGTGGCTAGTTGAGAGAAGTAGGCTGTCAGGAAAATTTGCTTCTCTAATGTAAGGAATGCCATCTAGGATGCTTTGTCCAGGCTTGCTCCCAGGAATGTAATCCTTTGGGTGGGCACCTGTTTGGATTTCTTTGCATTGATTGTATACCCTAGGGAGGTGAGTAGCGACTTTACAAAGGACAGGTGCTTGATCAGCTTTTCCTGGCTGTCTGCCTGAATTAGGCAGTCATCTAAGTATGGGTAAATCTGGATACTCCTTTGTCTGCAAAAGGCAATGGCCAGAGCTAGACATTTTGTGAAAACTCTGGGAGCAGTAGATAAGCCAAAGGGAAGCACAGAGAACTGAAAGTATTGAGATCCTGCCCTGAAACTGAGATTTACTGCATGATTCCCTGATAGGAATGTGGAGGTAGGCCTCTTTTAGATCTAGGGTGGCTAGCCAAGCATCCTTGGAGAGCATGTGTAGCAGCTGCTGGAGGGTCAGCATTTTGAATTTTGGGATCACCAGGAAGGTGTTAAGAATGGATAGATTGAGGCTGGGGCGCCAGATGCCCTCTTTTCTGGGTACCAGAAGAAATCTGGAATAGAAACCTTGTCCTTTCTGTTCTGCATGAACGTGCTCTACTGCCCTCATAGAGAGCAGGGAAAGGACTTGCTTTTGCACCTCTCCCCACTGGTTTGGAGGTAGATCTGGGAACACTTTTGGGGTAGGAAGGGTGTGGAAAGAAAATTTGTACCCCTGGGACACTATGTTGAGAACTCAGCAGTCGTTGGCAATAGTGGCCCAGGTGGTTGCGTGAAAGGAGAGTTTTCTTCCTAGGGGTAAGGGCAGGTGGGCAGAGGGAGGGGGTGGGGGAGGTGAGTCATTTGTGAGTTCTTACCATAAGGGGGTGGCTTAGAACTCCCTGGTTTTGAAGTGGAGGTAGTCCACTGCTTAGATCTCTGCATTCCCTGTGGCTGCTGTCTGGGGGGGTCTGGTTCCCCGGGGTCTGGGCTAGATTGTCTGGACCTGTAAGAAATCCTTAACTGTCTGCATAGATTTTGCTTTTTCTTCCACCTTTTTTAAGACCTTTTCTGCCTTAGTGCCAAATAGGTTGTCTTTGTGCAAGGGGGCATCCAACAATTTAGATCTGACATTGTCTGGCAAGGGCTGTTCCTTAAGCCATGCATGTCTTCTAATGACAGATCCGGTGACTGCTGCCCTGCAAGAAGCTTCTGGGGCATCAAAACCACAGTGCAAGGTGTGTTTACTTACTTGACTTGCAGAACACATTAACTCTTCTAACTCTTTAGATTCTGCACAAGCAGGAAAGGAAGACATTTTTTGTTTGAGGAGTCCTGGTGTATGTTGCTGAAATTTTAGCATATGGAAATGATAATTTAGTGCCCTGACAGCAAGAGTAGCTGAGGTGTATACTTTTTTACCTCATCTGTCTAGTGCTCGGGAATCCCTATCTGAGGGGGTGAGATTCTTAGCAGAGGGTGCTTTAATCCATTTAGGCCTTTGAGAAATTACCTCAGGGTCAGCAGTAGGATTTTTTAAAAATTTGTGTGAGTCAGGGACTCTATAGTACCTGTCTGGTTTTCTGAGTGCAGGAGGGAGGGTGTCAGGAGTCCAGCTGGATTCCAGGAAAACATCCTCCACAACATCAGGGACTGGGGGATGACCAAGGGTCTGTGCTGTGGAAGATCTAAGAATTCCCTGAGTCTCTTTTTAGACTGAGGGTAGTCCTGACTCTCCCACTGGAAATGCTCCTTTCAGGTATGAAGGGTTTTCCCAATGAAAAATCGTCTGGAGGAGAGGCGGAAGGGATGGAATCCTTTGCATCAGAATTCTCATAAGTACATAGGGGTTGCACGTCTTCATATTCAGATGCATCAGAGTCACCTGACTCTTGTTCAGACAAAACTACAGGGGACAGATCTCTTTTCCTTTTGGAGGGGATAGCTTGGCTTCCCCAGATCAGCATGATAAGGTCTTCTGCCATTTTAAGCATTTGAGACTGAGGCAAGGAAGCAGGTGCCTGATAATGGGTCGTTGGTTTCTTGAGTGTGGTTCGTACTCTGGGCCGAAACTTGGTCATTTTTGAAAGAATGGTAGTCGCAAAAGAAGACATCTGTTTGTGTCGAGAATTGGTAGTGAGAAGGGCTTCCTCGGAAGCCAGTGCCTGCTCCGTGGCTCCGGACCCATCCAAGGTAGAGACGACTGCAGGATCCTTAGTTGAAGAGTTTTGCGGCATACCGGATTCCGAAAGGGTCTCGGTAGTGGCCTGCAAATCTACTGAAGCGGGCATCAGAGGCTGAAAAAGCACCTCACTGAGGACCGGAGAACTGACGACTAGCTTAAAGGAAGCATTGTCTGTAGGTTTGGACCTGTGTGGTCCATCTCTGTCTTTATCTTTGTTTTTTTTGAAGATCTGCTGTCGGATGGAGTTCAAGGACTGTGTGACGACCGTGCCCTGGCCCAGCAGTCAAGGAGCCTCAATCCTCACCACTAACACCAGGGAGGTCGTCTCATAGAAGAGGAAAGGATAACAAATACACACAGTAAAGTACAATTTCCCTTAAGTGCGCACAGAGATGAGTCAGTAAGTTTGGGACTGGTTGCTCCCTTGCTCTCCAGGTCCCCAATAAGACTCCCCACTGGCACAACTATAGGGTCCAGATCTCAGCCTAGCTGGCAAACTAACCTCCAGTACCCTCTGTCCAACCAGTGCTTTGTGTCCCTGCCCAGGTAGCTGACATACCGCACACACTTTGAGATAAGTATTTATACAACTTCACAGACACTCCTGGGAAAGGCTGACACAGATTCTCTAGCTGTGCCCCTTTACCCAGACTATACAGTAGTAATTCCTGCCACCACCAGCTAATATTTATCAACTACCCAAAGGCCCTTAAAAGGGTGTCCAATTATTACTGTGCAATATTATTATCCAATTGGTAATGTGACTATTCGGTCTTAGGCTTTTTAGAGTGGCTTATTACAATGAACTCTATAAATATGCAATGTACTCTAGAGACTACTTTGTCTCTACACAAACCAGCCACAGATAAAGGTTTTAAAATATTTAATAATACATAATTAAAAACACAAGAAAATACTACTACACCGCAGAGATATCTAAGAGTTCAGAGATCACACAGAAACCTGTAAAATCCAGAAGCACACAAGCACAAAACCAAAGTAGAACACCACAGCTCACAGGACGGTGGACCCACAAACAATCTCCAAACAGGGTAGAATAGCAAGTAATAACACTTTAATAGAACATCCACAATCTGACTCCACTGGAAGCAATATCAAGAGTTCAGAGATCACGCAGAAACTTAAAATAATACAGTAGGACAGGTCTGATGTCAAAGAAAAACACAATCTAACTTTCTAATCTTTAGCTATTCTTAAGAGAAAACACAGTGCTACAATCCTACTTACATACATAAAGAGCATAAGCAGTGCTGGGGTGATGGTCCAAGACAAAATGCTTTCAGTCTCTCACTGAACAATAGTTTTTAAAACACTAACAAACAGCTCTGCTAAGGCCCTCCCAAATTACATAATTTTGACACTTAGGTTTTCCCAGTATTCACATTACATCATTTTGACACTTCGTCTGGAGATCCCAGGCCAACAAACTGCATTATTTAGCAAGCCAACACCTACTCAGGAAACTACAACAATAAAAGACATTTCACATGTACACTCCAGCAGTCATTCCTTAAATTAAGACAATAGAAAGAATGTGTTCAGCCAGCCACTTCGGCACCACTTTTTAGATAATTGTACCTTCAAAGAACTTTTGAAATGCTTGGCTTGATTTTCCTTACAGCAGATGGCAATGTTGCAACAATCTTGAAGTTCACATTTTACAGTGTTTTCTTTCATTTAAGAACACAAGCCTGTATTTTACATTTATTTATACAAATGACAGAATTATGTATCAAATTCTATTTGACTAGGCTGGTAGCCTTCGCCCATCTTTCCCCAATCTTCACTGACTGCAAGCGAAAATATCTAGCTACAATAAAGGCCCAATGACAGATAGTTCTGGCGTTGAACAAAGCACAGAAGCGACAATGGGGGACGTTGTGGTCTGGGCCTAAACATGTGATGCAGTAAGAATGAAAGTCTTGGTGCGGTATTTGCTTTCCACATTTGAGACAATTGTCAACGATTTCTGACGTTGGTTAGTGCAAGAAAAAAGGATTCCCAACGGGGTACTTAGCTTTAGAAGACTTCAGCTTCAAATCGGTAGATGAAACTCTGGTAGCGGCCGACCGGCACTTGTGCGAACTGCGTCTGCTTCAGGCTTCACGGCAAGAAAGATTGATGTAATGGTGACTGCCTTAGTTTATACTGCTGAAGACCTGACATCAGTCCTGAAGCAACAGCAACCAACACAGAAATACTAAGCCTCTGGTATTTGGGGCGGCAGAGGGCTACCCTGGCAGGGATAACCCAAATGTGATGGCTGCAGCAGTGAAACACGAAGAACATCTGAACCAAGGAACCTCTTCCTGTGAGGCGATAATGCTGTCTGCTGCGTCAGTGTGCAGATGTAGAGTAGAAACCATGCCCAAACTTGATAAAAAAAAAAAAAAAATCTATGAAATTGGTTGGAACAGATGTCCACTTTATCAAGTCCTAGTCAATAAAAGGAAGTGCTTGGTTTTGTTTGCTGACTGTCTCTTTTCCTCACATCACCCACAAATAATAACCTTTGGCTTAGTAGTCAGCAATAACCTACTTGGTAAACAAAATATAATTCTTAAATAAATCACAATAAAAGTCATAACGCTCTTCAACAATTTTAGTTTATTTCTTTAAAATTCCACACATCACAGTTAAATAATTATTGCTAGCTTTGGTCTCTCACAAGGATCAGCAAGCCCCTGGCAAAACTCTAAAGGTCACCACCAGTATCAGTATTACTATTTTATTGTTAAACATGGGATAGAACATATGCACACAAATGAAACATGGTCTCAACGCCATGTGGAACTGCGGAGTACATTAACATTTCTCAGGTTGAACAACTTCAGTAAACTCACAGGCCTTCAGCTGGAAGTGTGTGCAGTGTAGGAAGGAAGCTGTTTTTAAGTGCAGATCTTTAAGGCCGATACCAATGTGTCTGTAAATGTTACAACTCATTTGGTACACTGTTGCCCTGGTGAGTCTGATCTAATCTTCACAGATCAGCAATTCTCAATTTTCCAGCCTGAAATGACTGGTATTTTCATAGTGTGTGCTTTTTAAATTTGCCGTTTTTAACCTATAAAATATCAAAGTATATGCAACACCTACCACCATGTAAAACAAAACCCAAATACTGAATATTACCAAAGTCTATCTTCTGGAACACCAGGCAGTCACTGAACATTCAGTAACTGAATTGTCAGGAGTTGAGCAATGACTTTACAGAAGAAGCTGAGATTTTTACTGCACTGAGTAATCTTAACTTACAAAAGCCCTGCATTTGGCTTTGGGCAAAACACTCCAACGTGGAATGAAATTATTTCTAAAATTGATTCCATACATACATGTTAGCAGATCAGATCCCCTGCTGGACATAGCAGTGTACAGCAGCACAACAGCATGGCCAGCAGATAGTAGCCTGTCCATGTTAATGTTTCTATGTGTACTGTTCCAGTTTGTCAGTGCTTCCACTCAAAAATTGCTATCCATTTATGACAGCACAGCAACATCTGCTACTAAGTCACAAAATATGCCTTAAAGGAAAACAATCTGACCCACAGACTTGTTTTTTATTCTAGTGCATACTTAACCTTTAAGATCAAGTATGCAATTTGCTTTTCCAGTTTAATAACTCTTCTATATGCATAATGTGTTCAGTCCTCCAAGGTGCTACAAATTTTGAATAATGTTCAAGCTTGAAATAACAAACGTGAAACTACTTGCCGTACCAGTGACCATCTATTAGGGAAATCTTTCATGAGGACTCTTTACTCAGCAGCTCAGTTGCCTCCAAACTGGTTCATGCTACATGTCACAATGCAGAAAACTGGTTACACAAGACACCTTCTAAGCTGTTAAGAATGGCAGTGCACATCGGCATTGAAGATTAAACAAATTTACCTCACAAGATGGCAGTGCTGCAGAAATGTAGACAACAGCATCTCATTTTTCCACCAACACAACTGGAACATGAGACTCACTGTATTATGGGATTAGGCAGTTCTTAAAGACACAGATCTATATCACATATCCACAGATCCATATATTTATGTATATGGATAAAAAAAGTGTACACACCCCTGTTAAAAATACCAAGTTTCTTTCTGATATAAAAATGAGACCACCGGAGATTTTGAATTTCACTGTACTACTACAGACACACACCCACAACCCCCCACACACACACACACACACACGGGTCCCTATCAGATTATCGAAGTTTCAAAACTTAGTCATACGGTCGGGATCATATAATCGAAGTTTTGAAACTTCGAAATTTGCATGGAGACTGTGGTACAGCCTGGAATCGGAAATTTACCCTTTTCCACAATGCAGTGCAATCGTGGGGTTGGTATATTTAATTAGCAGGAGGTGGGGGTGTTTAAAAAAAATTTCTATTTTTAACATATTTATGTTCAAACTTCCGAAACTTCGATCATATGGTCTCAGCCATATGAATTCATTTCGAAGTTTTGGAACTTTGATAATCTGACACAGATCCATGCAAACATACATGTGATTAAAGTTGACATGCACTTTATCATCACATCTCCTCTCCCAAGGAGATGTGGATCTCTTTTAAAATAAATGATACAAACTGCCTTAACGTTTGATGCATATTCTCGAATGTAATGCAGACACTGTACAAACCGGACTACAAAACATTTAAACACATGACACACCATTATTTCAGTAGGCACATCTGAGTTGGCTAAGATGGTCTTAATGTGTAAGTACATTTACATGCAAGAAAAAGAAAAATCAGTCACTTATCTGCCTTTTGGAAGTAGTGAAAATGCTAGGGTAATCTGGCCAGTTGAATACTTCCAAGTTATTCTCCCCAGACAGGAAATTGGAGAAAAAGGGTTAAACAAACCATTAAAGCATCTTCAGTTCTGCCCAGTATCTCTTACTGGAATAGTCAGGGCAGCATCAGAACTGTCACGTTTGGATTAGCACTGTTTGGGTTTGAAACAGCTGGCATATGCTTGTAATGCACTTCGGATTAAAAACTTCGACCTTTGTCTTAGTGGGTAGTGGCTTTGGAAGAAACTGGCATACTTTTGCTAAAGACCATGTCATGTGTGAATCAAAGATATGTATATGCCTCTTATACTAGATTTTCACATTGAGACTCTTCAGGAATGGCCCAATACATTTCCAGTTATGTCTCACTGTGGTGCCATCTTCAGTCTGCACCATGCAGGACTTTGGTAGGTCTTTTTTTATAACCACGACATCAGCCGTTTCCCACATTCTCTTCCCCTGAAACTTAAAAGTGTACTAGTTGGCCAGACTGGTTACATACAGAACAGGTAGAGTTTGAGTGGAATACCACCAAATAAAAATTAGTCTTTTGTTTTCTGGTCATTTCCCACTACAGAACAAAATGGATGGCTTTTGGTTCAAATTTGGGTTTCAACATAGGTATGTCAGTCCTTGCTTGCCCAAGCATCGGGGATTACTCCTCTGATTCTGTATGGAGTAGCACAGTATGAAACATGAGCTTTATGATGATCTAAGCAGCTGCAATGGTCTATGGATAGTGACGACCTGATAGTGTATGAATGAAGCCAGTATTGGTAATGGACATTGGCAGAAAAAAGTACGGTCAAACTCCACATCTTTTGAACAGAAAAATAATTTAGCCAATGCATTACAGTATGAATTTTGGAGACTATACTAGAATATTCTTCTGTACTTTCAGGGACCTGAAAGCTCAAAACCACCCTTCTCAGTCAAAAAGAAGTTATGAGGATTAACATTGATAATTCTTCTCTTGACCAGATGACCAGACACAGCATGGAAGGAAAAGGTGGAAAGGACTGTAGAGGAATGGAGTACAGGGATATCACCCTGAGCAATATTGTGTACAACTTAAAGGAAACTGGTCCTCTGTCAGGTGTCAGACTTCAGTACATTCACCAACTGGTCTGGTATCCTGTAGACCACTGCACAGCCTAAAATTAATGTTGATAAAGTTGGATACATACAGTCCCGTTTCTCTTGATTAATTTAAGCCATCCTCCATATGAAATGATACTTTGCATTACAACTAAGCAAAAAATAAGAAGCATTTGTTTCCTTAGAAAAATGGCTCAACTGCAATTGCATGGAAGCATCTCCTTTCAGGATAATTTACTGAGAAAGAAAGTACAGTTGTGTAAGTTGAACTTAATATAACACTAGATGTTTGAATGATCACTGCTGCAGTAGCCTTAGCTAGGGTTATATCTTCTTAAGGATATTACAGCCAGCCTGCCAGCTTCCAAAGTTTCAGAGCACCTTCCATGCACCCAAACTGTCAAACAAGTTGAGCTGAGCTGACTAAAAGACAAGTTTGGGTACAAATCCTTTCAGAGATTTCCTGCCAGTGGAGAGAGGGAGGGGCCTTGGAAGGATGATGCTAGGAACAAAAATAAATGTCCACAGCTTGGCATAAAAAACACCACACCAAAAATCTCAAGGTGGATGGGAAGAGAGAGCGGTTACTGCAGAAGCGACCATTTGAACATCCACCAGTATGCCAAGTTCAACAGATTTGAGTAGTTTCAGCTGAAGGTAAAATAATATAGCAGAGAGATATTTCTTAAAGGTAGCAGTTAATTTAGAGTTTTGATGCAGATGTGCTTGTATAAGGAATTTTTTTAGTTAGATGTCTGGCAGTTGGTGCAGAGGCTAATCCTGAGCCCTCATTTGCCTCCTGTGTTACCTTCAGCAAGTCACATAACAAGCCATTGCTCCTAGGTCACTCCTAAAAAGGCACGTGTCCGGCTGGCCTATCTTGTTGACAAATAAGATTATTAGTAGATAAGTATGACTGAAGATATGACTGAAGATGGAAGGGAATTTATTTGGGAATGTTCACAGAGTTAGGTCACAGAGACTGTAAAGACAAGTTAGAGTTGGAGTGAAGGTTGTCTAACTAATTAATTTTCCTCCTCCTGATAGAGAGAAAGCCTTTGTAAGCACATGGTAGCTACCAAAAATATGGTACTTTTTTGTGAAAATTGAAAAAGGTGGTAAGGTGGAGAGAAAGGGAGGAGGAGAACATAGACGCATGTTGAAAAAACTGAAAGGAAATATCTGAGAACATGTTAAGAAGAAAAGGGTAGAAATTAGGAAGCCGTGGTGGTACAGCTGTAGTGTTGTTGCCTCACAGCTGGAGTGCCTTCTGTGTGCAGTCTGCATGTCCTCCCCATGGTCGAGTAGCCTCCGAAAGATATGTGTGAATGGGCATGCCTTTGCTGAAGATTGGGCGTCGGGCTGGCAACTCTGCACCATAAAAATCTACTGCCAATCATTAGCGGACCAGGGTTCCGCTGTGGTGACCCCTAACTGGGAAAAGCTGAAAAGACAAACAACACAAACATCAACTTGATACCCTCTCTGATTAGAAGAGAAAAAAAATACAACATTAAATCTACTTCTATTCAGGGGGGCAAGCCCCCCTGCACCCCCCATGTGGGGTGCTGCGCCTCCCCCCCAGCTTTAATATTGTCACTCCAAGGTCGCACTACAGTGGGGAAAAGGGAATTTTCCCTTATCCACACGACCGGCACAACGAGCATACTTCTCCGAAAGTACTGCTTCGGTGTATGCTTGGGGATTTTTGCTTCAGTGGAAAGTGCGTTCGGGGATCTGTACAGATCCCATATATATATATATATATATATATATATATATATATATATATCTATATATATATATATATATATATATATATATACCCACCAGCCACACATGCCTATTGACAGAGACAAAAAAGAGAGACTTTTTTTTTGAATGTTTTTTTTTTTTTTTTTGAGTTGCTGCCTAAGGCATGGGCACAAGACTTTTCCATTTCTTTGGGGCCTTCTCATCTAAAGTTGATCTTAAAGGATGTGGTTGATTTGTCAGGGGACCCATCAAACTCTTTAAAGACATCTATTTCTTAACTTTGTAGTAGGCTGTAACTATAATAAACTTGTATGTCTTAGAAGATTTCCTAAACAATAAGTATACAAGCAAATATAAGCGTTGTGGCGTATACTATAAAAAAAACTGTTGGGCCACTTTTGTTTTAACTGCTCCAAACTTTACAACATAGCAAACCTAGTGAAATGCAAAACTACTAGTGACTTGGTTTCCTGTTCTTAATGTTATGGCAAAGCTTTCACTTCTATTTCAGAGTAAATTAAAGATTGGGTAGGGGAAGTTAATACTTCTCCATCAGTTATTGAATGCCCCACAATTGAAAAGCAGGTTTCAGTGAGCATGTTTGCTGCTATTAAAACAAGTTACAGTAGAAGAAAAGAGAAAACAGAAAAAAGTTCAGGAGTCAACAACACACAAAAGGAAATGTAGGAAAACATCCAAAAAACATTTTGGTCTTTCATTTTCTAACTGTGATCCTTGTTCACCGCGTTTCTGTTGAAAAAGATTATATATCAGAAGACTTTAGTAGTGAATCAGTCATGGATGCCTCAAACATACCAGCACAAGGTTCATTCGAACAATGTGTTCTTACTGACTTATTCAAACCTGTATGCAATGCTTCTAATATCTGCCTATATCCGTAAGGAGTAGTGGTGCACTAGCCGTGTTTTAGTTATAAATGTGTTAAGCTAACATAACCTGATGTCAAATCTCATGTTATAGTGTGATCAGTCAGCAGTAACACTGTAAATGATTTGTCAGCAGTAAATGAGATCTCTGATCGAAACCATACTGTTAGTCATTCTTGTGACAGTTTTGTCACAAAAAGGAAAAAGCATTAACTTTAGGTACTCATGCCACTTGTAACCAGCCTATTCCTGATGGTAACATGAGGAATACAGTTTATAAAATTTCAGTTTTCGGACATTCACTGTTAAAATCATTCTCTCATCAATGTAGTTGCTTTGACAGGTTTTCTCAAACACTTTCAACTTTACCTGGTTTGAAACTAAGAGCCCAGACTATTGACAGTCAAACCTTGAAACAATATTTTTATTATTCACGCAGAAATCAATGATTTGAAACAAATCCCACTTAACCATATAATACTATTCTTGATATTATTGAGGCTTTGAAAAATGTAAATAAGATTATGTCACTAAAACTCACTTAACAATTGTCTGAGATGGCTGACCTTAGTTTACAACATAAAATTAGTTGCATACTGGGAGGAGGGAGGAGTGTTTACTTAATTGAGGTTATTCTCTAGCGATGGACTGCACTTGAATAATTATGGAGCTTCATTTATAGCAAGTAAAATTATGTGTCAGATTAATTTTTTTATATCATGAAGAATTTGATAGAGCTATAGCATGCCTTCTTTGTAACACCAGAAGTTTGGGTAATAAATGTAAACTTTATGGACTACTTTCCAAGGATAATGTAAAGATTATAGCAGTAACTGAATCGTGGAACTCATCTGTGTTAAATTTTGTCCAGTACATATCTTTGAGGTTTAAATTTAATGGTGGAGGTTTTTGATTATGGGTCTTTAACTCAATTCCATCTCACCTTGTTAATATGGACTCAGTGACTGAAACATTAAGAACAGAACTCTTATAATAGTAAGTTACTGTACCACAAGTATGCC
Source organism: Protopterus annectens (assembly GCF_019279795.1). NCBI lineage: Eukaryota > Metazoa > Chordata > Ceratodontiformes > Protopteridae > Protopterus > Protopterus annectens. Next base: position 33,834,423 of record NC_056735.1, on the reverse strand, counting down.
ATCTAGAGACCATTTAGAATATCTATCAAATCTTAGAAAATGTCAATAAATATTCTATTACTGGGTGATTTAACCATACTTGTATTCAGTGGAATTTGCTAAGAACGACCTCATGATTTGAGACAGGAGTTGTTAATCTCATGTTCTGTTACAGGCCAATTCAATTAGTTCATAATCTTACGAGTGGGAACAAAGTAAGTAACTTGGAAATTCCATGACTTTTTGGATTATTGGCTCATAAATCAATACTATTTAATATGGATTCTGGTACAGTAAACAAAATTAACACCATTGCAGTGCCCACATTGGTGTTTTATTTATTGTGAACTAGCTATCAATATTTCTAAAATTAGTTCTTAACACTTGCTAAATGTAAATTAGTCCCACTATGGATATTTCTCACTAGTTTCCTGAATAGCTGTATGCATGAGACTCTGCGATTTAATTTGGGTAATCAGTCATTCCCTATTTGGTGAAATATAAATATTGAGAAGTTATATAGGAGGAAAAAATGGAACTATACTACCTTTAAGAAATGAAACTCAGACCAAATGAAGTGAAGGAGGCAACACAATTTTTTAGTACTTTCGTTCAAATTTATTCTTCATTTTTCATTTTCCAGTTTGTTGTGTGCTTATAAGTTTTTGTGCTTTACCTTTAAGAAATGTCTTGGTAACATTAACAAGCAAATTTAATACAACCTGTAAAAAAGAAGCTGGAAATTAAATGATCAAAGATCAGTTAGGAAAACAAATTGATTTGCAGCTTTTCAAACAGGAATGCATTTAATAAATGCTTTAATTCATTTATTCATACCTCACTGATTGAATCCATATTATTAAATAATGTCAACATAAATTATGTCTCTACACCATAGCAAATGAGTTTTTTTTAATTTAGTTATCTGCTTCTAGTAACAATCTTAGTACTTTCATTGCTGTAAATGAGTCAGTCCCAATACTAGGCACCTGCCCTTTAATTTCAGATTCAGTGTTTAGAAATGCCTTTGCCAAAATAAAGATATTTTCATCCACTGGACTTGATAAAATTACTGGTAGTTCTTTACTAAGAGCAAAAGATAAGATGTAATAATATTTATTCTGTGTCCACTTTTCAACAAACTGTTGACAAATGGTATTGCCCCTGATTCTTGGAAGTTATCTTGGGTGTCTCCTGTTCATAAGAAAGATGGGAAAGGCTTAATTAGAAACTATTGACCAGTAAGTGTAGTATCTTTTATTGTTAAAAGTTTCAAAAGATGTTGATTGTAACTAATAGATTGCCCTGGTGCTGGTTTGTCTCTTATTGACATTGGCCAACATGGTTTTATAAAAGATAGCTCTGGCATGAGTAACCTATGAGTTTTTAATGATCAGATACCCCTCGTCTTAGATATGGGCTTATCCCCTGGAGTGATTTACTTGGATCTCACCAAAGCCTTTGATAGCCTGCTATTCCACTATATCCGGAAATGCCTAAATAAATTTAACATCAGTTGTTACATTGCTAGATGGATTATGAACTGAGAAATCAGTAAGCAGCAATGTGTAAAGATGCATAGTATATTCTTAGGTTACTTACCTGTTACATCTGATGTGTCCTGAGGGCTTGTACTAGGTCCGTTGTTGTTCATCTTGGTCTTGTCTGGTATCCCTAGGCATTCCATATTCTGGGTAAACAAATATGCAGATTGCAGAATTGATTTTATATTTCAAAATGAATGAATTGGACGCTGATGAACTTAATATATACTTACGTGCGCTTGGAAAATGGGCCTTGGGCACTGGGTTTAATTTTCATATGGATAAATGTAAGATTATGTTTTTTTTCAAATAAGATCTTTCGATTCCCTATATATCTGAATATCACACAACTTGAAGAGATTGCACAATGTAAAGATTTGGACGTTACTATGACTTCAGAATTCTCTTCTAGCAAGCATGTTAATGTAATAAGTACAAATGCAATTTTATTACTGGAGTATTTCTTAGGAAATCTTACATCTAGGGATGGCAATAAATTATGGTGTATAGAACATGTATCGATTGTATTTCTAACCTTTGCATAGACTGTGAGATATTATTCATAGACACAATTTTTACTTTTATATTGTATTTTAAACCTTGCCATTATTCATAGAAACAATTTTGATTCTCTCAAATCATTTGTAATCTCTTTGTATTTGAATTTAGTCATTTTTAATTATTGTAATCTTTTTTTGTAAATTACTAATGCTTGGAGTTTATCTCCCTGGGCCTCTACTGAAAATGGACATGTATCCAGCTAGACTAGCCCAGCCAACAAATGTAAAATAAAATGTATTTTGTATATATGATCTGACTTGAATAAAAACACTAGAGAATGTTCAGAGAAAATTTACAAAAAGAGTAACATTTATATCGACTTCAGATTATGGTGCAAGATGTAAACACTTAAAGTTGCTTTCTTTTGGCTGTAGATATGTATGACACATGCCATATTCGCATATGAAATATTTTAGGAACCTGTTCTAAAAATGATGTATAACATTGAAGTTTATAGTTTTAAGATACGCAAGCATGGTAATATGAATTTAAAATTATTAATGGGTCGGACAAGGATTAGGAGCAATATTGTAGTTCATGTCACTAAACTGTGGAACAATATTTCAACCTGGACTAGGCAGTCTAGTAATTTAGATACTTTAAAAATAAATCTTGACACTTTGGCAGCGCACACATTTTTTCCCCTTTTCTTGAGGATTAGGAGTCTCTTATTTATTTTTTATCTAACTGGATACATGTCCATTTTCAGTAGATGCACGGGGAGTTAAGCTCCAACACACACAGTTACAATATAGAATGTTGCTACAGTACAAACATAACACAGCTGATGTTAGTAAAAATACATTACTTATAACAAACGTAACACAAACACTAAAAGGTATTGTACATAAAAAGATGTTACTATATACATATATACATTGATTTAAATTGCAAAATCATGGTCTCTTTGGTTCTTTAAGGAGAAGTCTGGAGTTAGTACAGAAGAGTAAAAGGTGAGGAGTATCTATTAGTATAAAGAAGATGAGATAGTCAGGGTTAGTACAGGGGCATAACCAATGTGTTCTAAGATATAGTTTTAGTTTATGTTTAGAAAGTGTTATTGAAGACGGTGTTAAACGTTCAGTGGGAAGTAGGTTCCAGTGTTTTCCAACAGTGTTAGAGAACAGTCTCCTGCCAAGTTGTTGGATCTGCTTGTACAAACAAGTAGTTTATTTGAGGAATGTAAGTTTTTAAGATTGTTGTAAGGGGTTATGAGGCTAGAGAGTATTGGAGTATTGGTAGGTTGATACAGGGTCTTATGGGCAATAACAAGCTGGTGACATTGAAGCTGATTTTGAAACTCTAACCATCCTAGCTGCTTTAGATTAAGACAATGATTGGTTCTAAATGGAGTGCCAGTGGAAAATCTAGCAATATTATTGTAGGAGATTGCCAGTTTGTTGAGGTTATTTTTTGAGAAATTAGTATATATAGGTGAAGCATAGAGGAGTGTGGAGATTAAGTTAGTACAGGCTGTAGTGGTTCTGGCTAATGGTGTAAGGTAGTGTTTGATTCTATAGAGGGACCCCAAATTCTTGTTTTTATTGTGTTGTTAATATGAGTATCAAAGTTAAGGTTGCTATCTATTATTCCTAATAGTTTGGTGGTTGGGTCAGGAGATATACGAGTGCCATTATTAGATATGAGTGTAAGATCTACTGGGGTGGACTTCTGGGTTGGGGTAAAAAGCAAAAGTTTTGTTTTTTTGGGGATCAAGAGGAGGCAGCGGTGTAAAAAACATTGTTCTACAGTATTGAATGCCTTTTAGGTTAGGGACTGTAGTTCAGATGGAGAAGTGGCTGAGCATATTATTGTGGAGTTGTCCACGTATTGAATACAGGTAGCTTGAGGAATTGCTAAGTGTAGGTTGTCAATAAAAATGAATAGGAGTGGGGCTAATATGGAGCCTTGAGGGACACCGAGGGAAATGGAGAGATGGGCAGATAGATTATTATCCCATAGCACAGCTTGCTGTCTATTGTCTAAATAAGATTCGAACCATTTTATAGCCCGAGCTTCAAGTGAAAGGGATTTGAGTATATTTATAAGTAGCTTGTGGTTAACCATATCGAAAGCTTTAGATAGATCAATAAAGAGTGCAGAGGAAAGAATATTGTTACGGTTTTTGTTAATGCAGTCTGTAAAGGATAACAGGGCAGTGGTAATACTGTGGAATGGTCTAAATCCGTGTTGACAGTTGGCAAGTAAGTTGTTTTGGATTAGGTGGTGAAGTAGTTGCCCTATGGATGCATTTCTCCATTATTTTTGCGAGTGGAGAGAGTAAAGCTATGGGACGATAGTTTGAAAAGTCATTAGAGTTCCCACCTTTATGTAGGGGGATAATGTGAGAGATTTTCCAGATAGTTGGGATGGTACCTTCATTTATGGTTCTGTTAATCAGTATGGAGATGGGATAGGCTATGGCTTTAGCTGCTTTTTGCAGGTATTCTGCAGGTAGTTAGTCAGCTGAGAGGGTGGGTTCGTTTTAGTTTTTGGAGAAGGGAGCAAATTAGGGAAGTTGGTACTGGTTGTAACTAAAATGAAGGAAGTAAGCTAGTAGTAGAAGTTGGCAGATTTGAGCTACCTGGAGATAGTTGACTGGCAAGAGTTTGGATGGGCTCTATAAAGAAGGAATTGAAGGCATTGGCAGTTTGTGTGGGATTGTCAAGGTTAGAACCTTGTGGCTTTGGCATAATTGATTGACGTAGGTGTAGTAGTTTGTTAATGCTAGTCCAAAACTTTTGTGGTTTATTTTGGTGTGTTTGCTGGAATTGATACTAAAAGTTTCTTTTATCTAAGAGGATAGCTTTTTTGTATTATTTCTAAGTTGTCCAAAGTTTTGATGGTCTGTTGGATTTTTAGTAGTATGCCATTTAGCCCAGGATTTGTTTCTAAGAAGGATTTGTTGCCTGGTTGCTTTTGAGAGCCCATGGGACAGGTCTAGTCTAATTTCTAATAGAGCGTGTTGGTGCGTGGTCCTGATGGCCTTTATGCCTGAACGCTGTATTAGAACTTATGAACTCTAACTCTGCTCACTGTTAGATGAGGAATACTTCACCCCAGCATCTTCCACTGTTGAGGCCTGTAATGTCTGTTTTTCCTTATCTGGGAAGGGTTGGATTCTACAAGTATTCTAGAAGCAGCAACTTGTACCTTTGTGCGTACCTTTAAAAAGCACTGCAAAATAGATTTTTCCCCCCAGGTCTAGGACAGGCTTTGGTAGGACCATTCTCCGGGGACTCCTAGACCCTCATCCTCCCAATTAGTCTATGTTGTAATTTACTTGCATAACGGCTTCTGCAGCAGTGATCAGTATGATGAACACTGTATAGTTATGTAAGTGAAATTTATGATAACAGTGTAGTCATTCCCTCCCTCTATCCACTGTATTTTTGTACGTTTTTGTTGCCAGGGTGAAGATTTCTAACTTTAGATCCCATGTTGTCTTTTCTAACCACGTCAACCTGTGGGAGGCCTGCACTTCATAATCTTTGGCTCCAAAGTTCCAAGTCCTTTCCTATAATATTCCGTATGACTAAAAATCCTCAGATGTTGTTTGTCCCTCTTCAGTGTTGGACATGTTTTGCTGAAGCTCCATTGGAGATGATGTTTGTGACTTTCACTGCATATTTTTACTTTTTCTTCTTGCTAGTTTGCCAGCTGTTGTTTTTTTTTTGTCTCTACCAAAACAAGCAAAAACTTTCTTATTTTGTGGGTGCATGAATGCTGATGTTATCTGTGCTTTGTTGTTGAGCTAGGGTTAGTTAGGACTGTTAAATCAAACTTCCAGCAATTACTAAGGAATTGGCTTTCTTTACTATTAAATATTATTGTTATAGCCACTTGTCTCTTTGTTTAGTTTTGTAGGATTGTGATATGTACTAGATATTCTGTATTTACTGTTATTGTTACACTGTAGAATTTCTGATTGTGTGTTGTGATTTTCTCTTCCATTATGGACAAGAATTCAGGATTCCAAAACTGTTTGCTGTATGGTGATTAACTGCCCCTTAGGACTCCCCATGATCCTCTGTGTATTGTTTGGCGTTTCCTATTGAGATACTAACTGCCAGACCTGTACTTCTTTTGGGGACGGGGGCTTTGGCCGATCACAGGTCCAATTTACTTATGAAGGTAATGCTCCCTGTGTCTTCTTTAGCTGTGTTCCAGGCTTCTGCTCCTTTTTCTCCATCTAAGATGTCTGTGGAGAAATGAGACAGGGATGCCGATAAAGAGAGAAAAGAGAAAATGAAAGAGGTTAAGAAAAACGCAGAGGCCAGTATATGGCCTAGTAAATCTTTTGCTGGTGATGAGCTGAAGGCCCAAGACCCCTCTGCCTTCTTGGCTCCTATTGTATATCCATTGTCAGCATCTCCCCAGCACTAATCACCGATTTTGTCATTTCCAGCATTGGAGCCACTCTGGTCTCTGCTGTTTGAGATAATGAGACAGTTTATGTCTACTGCACTGGAGTCTGTTTGCCACTAATCTCCATTTCTGGACATTACTCTGGATCTGGAGTTGTCTTGTGAGCCTTCTCCTCCTCTGGTCTGGTCTGGTCTCTCCCTTTCAGGGTCCAAGAGGTGGACAAACCCACTGTACCATTTCAAAAAGCCACCCTCAGTGCCGCCTTCTAGGTGTGCAAAATTTACATTAGAGAGACAAATTTGGACAAGATGATGCAAACTTTCTTAATGGTCCAGATTGACCTGGGGATCATTCCCTTCCCCTTGGATTCCAGGGTGGAGAGAGTCTCCCTTCTTGCTGTGTATCTAGTTACTGTTTCAGTGGTCCAACTTTTGGCATCGGCGGCCCTGGAGCCAATGCTTGTCCGTATTGTTGCTTTGGTACCAAGAGCCTGGTTTTCTTTCACCGACCATGAGGTCGATGTATTCTACTACAGCCCTGTTGGAGCTGTCTGCATCCCCTAGCCATAGGACCTGTACCGAGGGCCCAGGGTCAACTTTGAGGCTTTTGGTGTCCATCTTGTCCTTGAGTTTCTTGGCCCTGGAAAGCTGGATGCTGGTGTCTGCTTCAGACCTGGCTAAGTTGGTGCTTGGAGTGGGGGGGCCTTTCATAGTTCTGTAAATTGAGGAGAGTCCTTCATCAGGCTGGCTTAGGATCCAACATTTGATGTGCTCGGATATGGGATCATTATGTCCTGTGTTGGTTAGGTCCCAATCTTCTCATCTCCTTGGGACTTTGGCTTTTCATCAGCTTGTCCAGTGATGGCATGCACCAAAATGTTTTGAGCGTCCCCAGACCTGGTACTCCCTTGATGGTGCCTACACCCCCTCAGCTTCTCTCTATGTGAAGGTGCATAGGGAAGCATCATTGCAAGGGGAGGCACATAGAATCCCCTGAGGAGCTTCTTGACAGAGGATTCTGACCTTGGGGTAGGGTCCGCAAAATCCCTCGTGATGAGTCCTCCTTTGGTGAGCTCCGTGAATTGATGAGACATTGAGGCGGTTGGACTACAGAAGCCCCGTCTCCTGATGAATTGGTCTTTCTCGAGGCCTTTGGTGTGGGCCCATCCATTTCTTGAGTAGTAATCTCTCCTGATGAGTTTGTTTACCTTTTGTTCAGGAGGGCATGAAGAGAGCTTTTGTGGTGGAGGGCATGAAGAGAGCTTTTGTGGTGGAGACAGTCTCACAAAAGCCTGACCAAATTTTGGTCCTGACCAAGGATAAGCCTTAATGGAGCAAGAGTCTTACAGTTGATGTCATAGTCACAGAAAGAGCTTTCTAAAGAGTACACCTTTTCATCTGCCGAACAGTGTGTCACGTGTTGGACCAATTTGGGAAGCGCGCATACACTGTAGCCACCTTTGCCCTCTGAGTGCTGAACTGTATGGGATACTTGATTAGGCTTCAGCAGGATTTGGAAAATGATGTGTCTAAGATGTCCTTCAAGAATGCAACTGCAGTCATAACATATGGGTTGTCCTGCCTCAGGCAGCCCTCGGTCGGCCGGATTCCAATGTCTGGGTCCGACATCGGCTGATGTCGCATTTCTCTCCGACGTCAGAGCGGCAGGGGTACATAAGCATCAGCCGACGCCATTTTCTTCAGTCTCTTTTGCCGCGCGGTGCCCAAAGCAGAAGCAGTTCGCAAGTGCCGGTCGGTCAGCTCCTGTATTCTTTGATCCGAAGTCATCAAAAAAGCTAAGTACCTCATTGGGGACCTTTTCTTGCCTCAGCCGATGTCAGAAATTACTGAAAAAGTTAATAATTGTTTGTCTTGTGGTAAACAAATACCTCATAAGGATTTCCATTCTTACTGCCTTCCTTGCCTTCGCCCAGACCACGACGTCTCAGCCTGTGCCGCCTGTGCTTGCTTCAATAAGCGCACTCTCAGGCGCCGGGCGGAGTTCGCTGAAGACTTTTTCGGCGAAAAATCCAATTACACGATGCCGTCGGAATTATCGACATCGCAGACTCCTAAAAAACGAAAAGACCGGGACTGACATCCTCGGCCCGTGTCTTCCGCCGACACCACGCCAAAACCTACCGCGAGTGCCCCGGTTCCCTCTGAGGCAGTTATTTCACCGCTCCGATCTGAAGACACCGCATTACCGATACCTCCGATACCAGAGACCACACCGATGCCAGTTATTGATTTTCCTCTGGATACTGAAACCGAGGAAATTCCCGAGACCATTGCTGTGGATAAGGTCACTCCTGCATGTGGAGCTGCTAGGCCTCCCATGTCCATGTCTATCAAGGCCTACACACGTGCTAAGGCAGTCAGCAAGACCAAGCACCTTACTGCTAAAGCCTTACCTCAGCCTACTCCTGAAACACAAATCATGACTATGGCAGCAGACTTAATCTCCATGATCAGAGGTTCCCAGGCCCATCCTGAGAGAGGATCCCAGCCTCCTCCTGATAAGAGGCCCAGGGTTGAGCCCACTGACCCTCTCCCTTCAGATGAAGATTCTGAGGCCTCTGGCCACTCCGATAGCCAGGAAGAGCCTTTCCAGACCTACGAGGACTCAGATGCAGAGGACTCCATCCCCTCGGCCTCCTCTCCTGAGGATATTTCTTTTGGGGAAGTTCTGCATTCCATGAGGGAACATTTTAAGTGGCAAGGCCAGGAATATTCTGTTTCCAGAAAGCCTTGAACCTTCCTTAAAAAGCCCAAACACAGGCCCTTAGCTATACCTCCTGTGCTTGATGTTTTGGATGATCTATACTCTGACTCCAGTGTTACCCCTGATACTCTCCCTCCTGCTCCTGCCAAGCCAGACAGATACTATAGAGTCCCTGAAACACATTCTCATTTCTTTAGGGCCCATGCTGTTGATTTAGAAACTATTTCACAGGGGCCGAAAGGGGTTTCAGCTACCATCTCCAAAATCCTTTGCCTTCCAACAGGAAGCTAGGTCATTAGAGATGGGGGAAGAAGGTTTACACCTCCACTACTTTGTCTATGAGAGCTTTCAATTGTCTCTTTCATACGTTTCAATATCAGGATTTCCTGTTAGATGATTTACAGAAAACTTTGGCCTCTCCTGAACCTTTAGATAGGAAGTCTTTGCAGGAGGCTGTACATAACTCTCAGCAAGTTAGCAATCACTTTCTTCAGTGTGGATATGATGCATTGGAAGCTTCATGTAGGGCAGCTATGACAGGGGCGGTCATTCGTAGACATGCATGGTTAAAAGAGCAACCTCTACCAGATCATGTTAAGGCAAAACTTCTTGATGCACCCTTGGAAAAGAACAAGCTTTTTGGTGCTAATGCTAAAGATGTATTAAAGACCATTGAGGAAAAAGCAAAGTCAGTTCAGACAGTCAAAGATTTCCTCCAGGTTCAGCCACCCAGATTCAGCAGGAATTGGCCTTCAAAAAACTGGTCCTTTCCTAATCCTGAAAGATTTCAAAGGGGCAAAAACAGGCGTGGCCGAGGAAGAGGACAATACAGAGGTTCCTACAGGGGATGACAATGGCAACCAGCAAACCAAAGAAGTGACACAGGGGCTTCTCCTGTCCCACAGGGAGAATCCCAATGACTTTCCTCTACTTCCGCTAACCAAAGAGCAAACAGAAGCTCCCTTGGGCTGAAAATTATCTCTGTTTTCAGACAATTGGCACAGATTGACAAAGGACAAATGGATTTTGGACATTATAGACCAAGGCTACAGGTTCCACTTTCATACCTTACCAAGGAAACAAGGCATGCCAAACCTACCACAAAACCAGAGGGCAGAGGCTATCAAGCAAATTTCTCTGCTTGCTCAGATCAATGCAATAGAAAAAGTTCCACAACAAGAACAAGGCCAGGGATTTTACTCAAGACTGTTCCTTGTTCCAAGAAAAGAAACTCAATGGAGACCAATACTGGATTTGTCCGCATTAAACACCTTTCTCATAGTACCAAAGTTCAAAATGCTGACCTTACAGCAACTCCTTCCCATGCTGGGCAAGGGGTCTTGGCTGATTACTCTGGACCTCAAGGAGGCATACCTGCATGTCCCTATCAGACACAGCTGCAGAAGATACCTCAGATTTCTTGCAGGTCCAGAGCATTATCAATTCTCAGCATTGCCATTTGGCTTATCTACTGCGCCCAGAGTATTTACAAAATGCCTGGCTTCAGTAATTGCTCATTGCAGGCTCCAGAGGATCCAAATTTACCCGTACCTGGACGACTGCCTCATACAAGCGGACGACAAACTGATTTTGACAAAAAACTTGGATTATGTCATACAATTGCTACAAGCTCTGGGATACACAGTCAACTTCCAAAAGTCAAGACTTCAGCCATCCCAGCAAATAACCTTCTTAGGAGCCAATCTAGACACAACCTCTCAAATGGCTTACCTGACAGAAGACAAGCAAAAGAAGTTAACTCATTATTTCAAAGGTTTGGCAAAACTCACCCAGATGACTGCAAGGAGATTCCTAGAGGCCCTGGGTTACATGGCATCCTGCATTCTCCTGGTTCCATTAGCAAGACTACACATGAGAAAGCTTCAATGGTACCTAAAAAGTTTATGGTCTCAACACAGCAACAACCTAGAGACAACCATACCGCTCATTCCATGCCTACAAAAGGAATTTCTATGGTGGGCCTCGGTAAGCCAGGCAAACACAAGTATGTCATTCAAAAAACCTCAAATAACACAAACAATGACCACAGACGCCTCAGACCTTGGATGGGGGGCACACATGGAGGGCAGATGTATTCAAGCACAATGGCCTCCAAAGGAAACACATCTGCATATCAACCAAAAAGAAATGCTGGCAGTAATGCATGCCATCGAGGCCTTTCGACAACAACTTCAGCAAGGCCACCTGCTAATACGGACAGACAACACTACTGTCATGTGGTACATAAACAAGCAGGGGGGCACCCATTCTTACCCCCTTTGCAGACTGACAATGAATCTTTGGGAAAAATCACTGAGCTTAAACATACAGTTGCAATCCCAGTTTGTTCCAGGCAAAGACAATGTGCTGGCGGACAGCCTAAGCAGGAATTTCCTAGACCCCCACGAGTGGAGGTTACATCCAGAAATCTTCATACGACTCACCTCGACATGGGGCAGGCCAGAAGTAGACCTATTTGCCTCCCACCTCAATCATCATCTACAAAAGTTCTGTTCAAGGACATATCATCCACAAGCATGGAAAACAGATGCTCTCTCATTCAACTGGAACTTCCTAAAAATTTATGCATTCCCCCCTCTGCCACTGATGACCACAGTACTACTAAAGATCAAAGCAGAAAAGCCAAAGGGGATCCTAATAGCTCCAGACTGGCCAAGACAACACTGGTACCCACTACTACGGAGCATATGCCACAACAAAAAATGGGCCCTTCCCCAATGGCCCCATCTTTTGACTCAAAACAACTTCAAGACAGTACATCCCAACATTCAGACGCTCCAGCTAACATCTTGGGAGATTCCATGAATAACCTCAATCTATCTCTCTCCAAGGAAGTTCAGCGGATATTAACAGAAGCCCGCAGACCATCCACCAGAAAGGTTTATTCAGCAAAATGGAAGAGATTCAGCATTTGGAATACCAGCAAAGGTCATGATGCATCATTATTGAACATCCCACTCATCCTGGAATACTTGGCGGATATGCTACAGAATGGACTCTCATATTCTTCTATAAAAATACATGCTTCAGCTATTTCAGCTAGATACAACACTGATCTACCTGTGTTCGCTTCAGCTATTTCAGCTAGATACAACACTGATCCACCTGTGTTCTCACATCCTTTAAGGCAATTTCTTAGGGGAATCAGGAATATCAAGCCACCAAGAAAGGCCCCAGTACCAGCTTGGGACCTCAACTTTGTCCTAGAAAAACTGACTCTACCCCCCTTTGAGCCAGCAGCTTCTGTGGACTTACAATTTCTCTCATGGAAGACAGCTTTCCTGTTGGCAATTACCTCAGCAAGAATGGTTTCGGAATTACCGGCCCTAATGGCAATGCCACCGTTCATAACCTTTCATAGAGACAGGGTCTCCTTACGAACCAACCCTAGTTTTCTGCCAAAAGTGGTGTCTAGGGTTTCTTTAAATCAAGCAGTTCACCTGCCTACTTTCTTTCCCAATCCTGAGAACAAAGGGGAAAGACTGTTGCATACCTTGGACATTCACAGACAACTTCGCTACTACATGGACAGAACCAAGGCCAATAGGAAGTCTGATCAGCTTTTTGTAGCTTACGCCCCTGGAGTACAAGGAAAAGCAATTTCCAAACAGACTATCTCAAAATGGATTGGACATTGCATCAGATTTTGTTATTCCTTCCATGGAAAGAGTGTACCAGCCAATGTCAGACCACACTCTACCAGAGCTACAGCCACCTCTACAGCATTCTTAAGAGGGGTGCCTACAAAAGACATTCTAGAAGTTGCTACATGGAGCTCCGTGCATACATTCTCCAAACACTACAACCTCCCTTTATATTCCAGATCCAGAGCAGGCTTTGCTTCGCAGTCCTGCAGGGATTGATAGCTACACCGTCCTTTCTTAGAGCATTCCACCTCCCCAGCTAAGCTATGGTATTCAACCCATATGTTATGACTGCAGTTGCATTCTTGAAGGACATAGTACAGTTTGTACCTACCATAAATGTAGATGTCCGATAGATATGCAACTGCAGTCGGTTTTCCTCCCTCCTTCCCTCTATTCCTTGGGTCCACTCCTCTCCCTGTTATCCTAGCTGGGGATATCTGTTATGGTGTATCTGTTTATTACTTATTTATTTGTCTGGAAACCTGTTTTTGTCTTCCAAATTGATTACAGCCTTCCTTGGAGGGCACCTGGCATCTGGGGCAAGAAACACTGAAGAAGATGGCGTCGGCTGATGCTTATATACTCCAGCCGCTCTGACGTCGGAGAGAAATGCGACATCAGCCGACGTCAGACCCAGACTTTGGAATCCGGCCGACCGAGGGCTGCCTGAGGCAGGACAACCCATATGTTATGACTGCAGTTGCATATCTATCGGACATCTACATTTATGGTAGGTACAAAACTGTACTTTTTTGCTATCCCAACCATCTGTTGAGTCTTGTAAGTCCTTGGAAACTCATTTGGCCACCATGTTATCCAATTTAAATGTCTTCATATGACTCCTCTCCAGTCAGTGGAAAGTAGAGCTCTAGTGGCGTGCACTGGCATTGTAGTTCACTGACATGCCAGGATGCAGCTGTGTAATTTTTCAGAGTGCTTCAAAGCATCCTTCCTTAATACCACTTTGGTGGTCCAGTTTATTTGACCTCATAGTTAAGGACACACTGACCAAGAGTGAACAGGATGATGTCCATTCTCAGAGGACCTTTTCCACTGAGCCAGAAGGAGAAGGAATTGCTGTTTCCATAAGTCGTAACAAGATTGTTCAGGATGCTCTGAGTGAAGGTGCCCCCCCCCCCAATAGAAGAGGTGGAAGCTTTAACTGACTGTGCAGTAGGAGCAGGGCTGGTTTGCATAACAGTCCTGAAGGATCTGATGTCTCTTTCATTCCTCCTCCTGACTTGGCTGCATTTTTACAGCCTAGGATCCAAGTCTTGAGCTCCTCTCACTTCCCATAATGCACTATCTCTAAGTCCCCCAGATCTGGTTTGCCGCCAGCAGTGTCAGTCATGGTCACTGAGTCTCAAGCTGTTTGATAAGATTCTCTAGTAGGATTGCTATTGTTTACTTTAGTTAAGTGACTTCGTGTTCTTTCATCCCCTTCCATTGTTCTGTAGGTCTGTAACCTTTCCTTTTTTCTTCTAGCTCAGCAGTTAGTTTTTGCATGTGCTTTTTCCTTTTCTAGCCATTGGCTTTAGGCTTTCCCCCATTCCAGCTGTTCTTGCTGTTATTGTTAGTATATAAAACAAAAAAAGTAGATAGTTTTATATATATATATATATATATATATATATATATATATATATATATATATATATATATATATATATATATTATGTGTGTGTGTGTGTGTGTGTGTATATATATATATATATATATTATGTGTGTGTGTATGTATATGTATATGTGTGTATATATATATATATATATATATATATATATATATATACACACACACACATATATCCGACTGGACAACTTTTTCGGCCTTGTCCAATGCTTCTGTGAGGGTTATCTCCCACTCCACAGAGGGTGCCTCATGGGCAGCTGGTTCAGGCATTGCTAACTGGAGACATGCCTGAATGAGGCTTTGCGTTTTTTTTCCCTTTTGTACTGGGAAGAAAAGTATGTGTTCCAGTCTCATTTTAGTGACCATATAGTTTTATATAATCATTTTTTGGATTATATATTAATACTGTGGGGTGGTGAAGAGAAAGAGGCCAAGCAATTTTTAGAATATTTAAACACCACGACCTCTTTTTTCACATTTACTAGTAGTTGGAATTCTGAAATGATAGATTTTCGACATCCATCTCTCAAAAACGCTGGCAGGTATACAAAGTAATATATTTAGGAAAGAAACCTATATGTAAATGTAATTCATTATTACATTATCAAAGTTGTCATCCTTTCTACCAGTGTAAAAGTATTATTAAGGGCCAAATGGTTAGGTTGTCACGTTTAATTCGTGACAATACTACATATCCAAAAGAAATTTATGTCCTAATAGGTATGTTTTTGGATAGAGGATACCCATTGAAATTACTTTTGGAGGTGAGAAAGGAAGTACAAAGGAAGAGGAACACTTCCTTTCCCCTGATTCTATGGGGAGGAAATCAAGTTCCTGAGAAGAAAGTTGAACCTCACAAATCAGATGGTCTTATTTTGAGATATAATTACCAAACACCTACAATTTTAGAAATAATTGGGAGAATATGGGACACAAGTTTTGATGCCAATATGAGGCAGAGATTGGGACAGACACCATGAATAGTATTTTGTAGGGGAAAAATATTAAAAATATTTTAGAGAGGCCAATTTCTAGAAGTATACACTCAGTTTTGTACAAATGTGGGGCTTGCAGGTATTGCAAGTATATTCATGATGGTCCATATGTGACAGTAGTTGGATATAATAGGTCCATACCATGTCCAGGCAGGTGTAGCTGCAATTCAAACATGTTAGTGTACCTGGCTAGTTGCAGCACCTGCCTAGGTTTTTACGTGGGAAAAACTATAAGGAGACTTAAAGACAGAATAGCTGAACATCTTAGGGCGATTAAGAACAAAGATGTAAACAATTCCCTGTTTATTCATAGCACTATATGTCCCACCTACAAGAAGTTTACCATCTTTGTACTGGATCAAGTGATTTCAAGTGAAAGGGGTGGGGTGATAGGGTAGAAAGACTTGAATATAAATGACAAATTAAATTAAATGCAGCGTGTCCCCCTGGATTGAATGAAAATATATCTATTATGCCAATATTAAAACAAAGGGCTAATGAAATTTAATATTTAGTTACTATCATGATGACAACATATAACATATATATTTTGACAAAGTTTTTCATAATTAAGGATGCAGTGTTTATGTAAAATTGTATTTTTATTTTTGCACATACATGATATGATAGACTGTACATGTTTCTAATATACATATATTATCTATTTTAAATATATTTCTAAATGTTGAGCTAGTTATTGTGTATGCTTTGTGGTAATTATTTTTAGACATCGCTAATTTATTTAGATGGAAAATGTTTGTTACTTTAGAAAGGGGAGTCTGTTTTTGATGCCAATTAAATATTTATGAGTGGGGCTAAATGATTGGATAACCAATATGTGTTTTAAATTTAAATGATGCGATGTATTCAACTCTTATTAACTCTGAAAAAGCCATTTGTTAATGGTGAAAGCGTTTAGTTCTTAAGAGTATTTCTATTAAAAAGTGGAACTCTCAGTCCGTTTTTGTTTTTTGTCATTTCTTATTAGTTTTACCCTTAATTGGGTATAGTTTCGTTAACTTGGTATCTGTGTTGTCTTTTTTCATTCTTCCTTACCTTTCCTCCCTGCCATCCCCCTACCTGGTGGTCTCGAAGACCTGGAGAGAACTTTTTTTTAAGAACTGATGTTCCCAGTTTGGAGCCTCTGGTTCTTAATGTATACTCCCTTCTTTCTTCTCAACTCTCTGATAGCTATTTGTGCAGCAAACTCCATCTGAGGGACTTAAACGGAGGACAGTGCATAATAGAAAGTGGGAGGAGCTTGAGACTTGGATCTTAGGCTGTAAAAATACATCAGAGTCGGATGCGAGGGTTGGATCCATAACCCAACCATGGAATGAAAGAAGACAACACAGGTACCAAGTTATGTTAAGTATTTGACCGACTGCTGCAGTCTGGAGGCAGTTGGATAGCACTTGGCTATCCACCTCAGAACTTGGAAGGCCATCATGTTGGATTTGAATGTTCATTCATTTCCAGAGGCTACATCTTTCCCTTTTAGTTACCCAAAGTTTAAGGCCAAAATCCCTTCCAGATGTGCCACCTCATTATCGAAGAGAGGAGCAGCAGAGATTCAAAAATTGCTCACCAAATGATTTATCTGAGAGGTCCCATTAGACCAGAGTGGATCCAGGGTCAATTCAAGATTCTTTTTGATGCCCAAGGAAAACAAGGATCTCTGGCTTACTTCAGACCTAAGCAAGATAAAAGTAATTGTCACAGGCCAAGTACAGGATGGTCATGGTGCAGTTCATTATACCTTTTCTGTGGAAGGACAATTGGATGTGCTTGGTGGACCTCAAGGATGCTTACTACTACATAAAGATTGCAAGGCATTCCAGGAGGTTTTTATGCTTCTGGCTGGGAACCAGTCCCTGCCAGTTTATAACACTGCCTTTTGGCTTCACCACATCCCCCTTGGATGTTCACTAAGTGCTTGGCAGTGGTGGCAATTTGGCTCATGGGGTAGGAATTTCATGGGGTAGGAATTCCATGTCTTTTCGTACCTGGACTACTGGTTCTTTATGGCTGCATCAAGAGCATCTTTGCTTCAGGTGAGAGACACTTTGCCTATTTGTACCTGTCCTTGGGCATTGTGGTCAGTTATGATAAACCCAACCTGGAACCTGTCCAAGCACTAGAATTTATCTGTTGCCATTTGAACATAACCAGTCAGATTGTCAAGCTTCCTCCTTCAAGGTTGTCATCCCTTCATCTTCAGATCACTCTAACTCTGCTGTTTCACAGGCCACTTGCTTCCTTAGTTCTTCACCTTCTTGTCCTGATGGCAACTGAAATCTCTCTTGTTCCTTTAGCTAGGTATTTCATGAATGCTCTTCTTTCGGTCTAGAGGTCTAACAACTCATGAGCATTCTTAATTGTCTCACCAAGATTTGTTATTGTCACATATGGTGGCTGATGTAAGACCATGTCATCCTAGGACATCTATTTCCTTTTCTCCAACCCATGGCCGTTGAGCAAAGGTACTTTCTTGTTGGGGTTGGGGGTACATTTCGAAGGGAAGACTATCTGAGGTACCTGGTTCCAGTCAGAAGCTAGTCTGCACATCATTGTTTTAGAGATGAGAGCAGTCCTTCTCACATTGCAGATTTTTCGCATCTGCTTTCCCAGAGGTATAATCTTGATCCACACCGAAATGTAGCAGTGGTCTCGTACATAAACCGTCAAGGCAGAACTTGTTCCTATTTCCTGTGTCAAGAGGTCATGACAGTTTGGTAATGAGTGATGCCCTCACAATGCTTTCTATAAGCAACACACATTCAGGTGAAATCCAGTACTCTAGAGGTCAAATTAAAGCAGAAGCTTTCTGATGCCTCACAAGTGGTCCTTGAATCCATCAGTGGCTGCGCAGATTTTGAGTAGCTGAGATCAGTTGTACTGCATTCTGTTTGCTCCCCCTTTCAGTACCAAGTACAGTAGTTTTTTTTTTTGCTCTGATCTCTCCCAAGGTACAGTCAGTGAAAGATGCTGTACTCCATGCATGCCCCCTGGTCTCCTTTATGCTTATTCTCCAATATCCTTGATGATCAATTTTTTAAAAAAAGTAGCCCATTGTGTAGTGACCATAGCTTCTTCTGGCCAAGACAAGTCTAGTTCCACTTTCTAATGCACCTTCCATGGGTTTGAGACCCCATTCCAGGTCACACATCCCACCCGTCTGCCCAGTCTTACCTGAATTTGAAATCCCTCAGGTTGACTGCTTGGTTCCACCATATGTTCATCATATTGATCACTGCTGCAGTACCATAGCTATATGGGTTACATCCTGCCAAGAATATAACAACTGGCAAGCTTCCAGAGCTTCAACGCACCTTCCACGTGCCTAAACTGTCAAGCAGCTCAATCTGAGCTGACTAAAAAAACAAGTTTTGGGAGTGAAGACATTTAGAGCTTTACTGCTGCTGAAGACTGCACTTCTCTGAGGCGTTGGAGGGCCTGCTGTCACTTGTGTTTTCCTTTTCTAGGCAGATGAGTTCCTTTTGGGGAAAGAAGTTACATTTTCTTAATTTTGTTGATGTTTTATTACTTTCATCTTCAGGAAAGTTATTTTAAAGCTAGGAGTGTTTTGTTTTAATAGCCAGTTTGGAGACAGTAACATACTTTTAAACTGAGCACACGTTTTTTCCTATCAGCTTAAAAGCAACTGCAAACATTTTTTTCTATTTAGAAATTGTGTTTATTTTTCTTTTATGAGGCTGGTGTAGTGTTTTAAAGTGCTTTTACTGTGTTTTCTCTGTCAAAAAAGTAACTTTTGTGGACTGTTAGTGTTAACAGGCAATTGCTGTTTGTGTTCCCTGGAAAGAGGCACCAGTTTCAGTTTGAGATTGAAACAGACTACTAGTCTCATGGTTAGTCCTTCCAGCCACAAAAAGAAAAAGAAAATAAGCAAACAGCCTTTGCCACCACAGCAGGCTAGTAATTTGCCTCTTTTGGCCATTTGTTTTACCACAGCCCACTCATCCTTTACCCTAGATTCCTCTGTTGTACTACCTACAGTCACTATGGACTCATTGGAATGTCCTCTTTGGCTGTTGGGGTTCCCACAGTGGGCAAGGGAGAGCCACAATAGTCAGTCCTGGGAGAGGGAACAGGGAAGGTTTCCTGTTGCGCCAGAATGCTGTGCCCATCCCTAGGGAACCAGCTGCTGCCATTAGTAACATGGTTAGCTCCATTTTCCTGTCAAAAAGAAACTCATAACCAAGCATGTATCTTCTCCTCCTCAAATTTCTTTGGATAAGAGTAGTTTACTGGATCTGGCTTGGGGTTTAATGCAATGTATAGTTTCTGGTAAAAGAAAGAGAGATTTCTCTTTTCCTGAAGAGATTTAAGATTCTTAAATTAACAGGAAGATGAATGGACAGATGCAGGGTTTTTTCTTCAGATTACCAATTCAGACTGTGAGGAGAGTTCAGTTTTTGATTCTTCCTGTGGGGTTTCTTTTCTTCTGAGACTTCTGCTAGAATGTGCCAGTGTTTTCAGACAGAGAACAGTTGTCAAAAATTGCTGAGTTGTTATAGAAGGATTTTTGCAGAACCTACATCCATTCCTGCCATTGTCTGCTTTTAGATTATGTATGTGTGTTACTGCCTGCAGGTTTTCCTTATAGTCATCCAGCTGTCCCTAAAAAGGCAGGTAAGATGTCTGAAGTTTCTCAGTCATTTAAATATTTATACACTGTTCCCAAACTTCATCCCAACAGTTTTTGTTGATCCCCCTGCTACTAAGCAGTTAGTTAATTCCAACCTATTCTTTTTGATAAGGATGGGAACATTAGTGATAGGAATAGGAAAAGTGTATACTTTAGCAACTTTGATTTTCTGAATTTTGAATTGTCAGGCTTTTATGTTTGTTCTGACAAATTGTAAAACTATGAAGAATGTTTTGTATGTAGTGTCTTCTTGTTAGGAAAAATCTGATTTTAATTTATTTTCTTCAATTACACAGGTCATTCATTACTCATTGTTTGCAGTGTGTGACTCTGTGATGCTTCTTCCAGGGCTATGGCCACTGGTGCTGTTTTGAGGAGGTTTGCATGGCTGCATTCTCAGAACCTCCCAGTTTATATTAAAAATGAGATTTCAAATTCTCCCATAGATAGAGATTTGGTGTTTGGACCCTCACATCAGAGTTGATCAAAAAGTGTGATGAAAGGGGCAAGCTGATCCTGGGAACCTCTTAAGATTTTTCACCCTTCCGTTTCCAAATTGTTCAAGAGGTTTTTTTTCATCTCCTCATCCAGTTTTGGCAAAAAAAAAAAAAAGTATATAAAAACAGAACAGAATTAACAGCATTTACAAAATTCAGGTAGACATTTAAGAAGGAACGGGTTCCAAAAAGAAGTCGTCTTTTTTTAACAAGAAATATCTTTATTAAATTATCACGTATTACATAGTCAGTCATGCATTTATATAAATGAAAACAAACCATATTGACATAATTTTAGTTGCAAACATTATACATCTCTTATAATCTATCCAGTCATTGTCAGTCAAATATTACATAGCTCATTCATATCTGGCCTTTTACCCCCATTCCTCCTCCGTATGTATTGTTCCCACAATTCTAGTTTTTTTCTATGTAATTTGCTTACCCTTTTCTAAAGATCCCAATTCCGGTTGTTTTATATATGTTACTGTATTCACTACTTCTAGTACAGTTAGTCTGGACTTTGATTTCCATTTTCTGGTAATTTTTTTTTTTTTTTTGGCAGCCACAATAATTAGACTCAGCAAGGCCTTATTATGTCTAGGTAATTCCGATTCTGTATAATGGTATAATGCAATGTAAGCAAAAGGAGCTTTTCTCCCCAGGCCTGTGCTGAAAATGGGTATTACCCAGTCAGACTTTCCCAGTAAACAAAGACAAGTAAGTAAATAAAAGGGCATGATTCTGTTCTAGGACTCCAGCAAGAAGTCTTGGAAGACAGATGCTTTTTCTTTTCTGTAGACACGAATGTTCCTGTATGCTTTTCCACCAGTATCCAGGATACTTCTGAAAATTCAGAAGGAATCCTCCAACAGCATTGTGGTTACTTACTTCAGACCCAGACAACCGTGGTTCTTTCTTCTTTTGGAAATGGCCAGGGGCAATTCCTGCAAGCTTCCTCACAGACTGGATCTACTCACACATGAGCAGGGATGATGTTTGATACACTCCGACATCAGTCATCTCCGATTTGACTGCCCAGATGATAGCTTTCTAATTCCTTTTAGACACCTGTTTACATGCAGCAGGTACTAATGGAGTCCAGAAAGCCTGCTATTGTAAAGTCATCATTAGCAAATAGAAAAGATTTTTTAGTTTGTACCAACAACATAACCAGCACCCATTCAAGGCAGTTTGTTTTCTAGGTTTACAATATTTGTGTGAGTTACTATCCTATGGCCTAATTCTCTATCAGGGTTCATTTATAGGTTATTTCAACATGTCTCCCCCATAGATCCTCCTGTTTCAGTGCAGTCCTTTGTCAAAATGTTCTTGAAAGAGGTTTTGCATTAGAGGCCACCAAGAATACCAGTGACCCTTCCTTGGGATCTTATTTGTGTAATTAGGCAAGTTAACACTTACTCCATTTGAGCCAGTTTTTTTCTGGCTGCCTTGAAGTTCTTAACATGGAAAACAGTTTTACTGATCACTCTGACCTCTGCAAGAAAGTTGTCTTGAGTTGCAAGCTCTCATGGTATGTCAGAGCTATCTCAATTTCCATAGGGACAGTGCTTCTTTCAGAACTCATCCTTCTTTTATGCCTAAAATGGTAGACTGGTTTAATGAAAGACAAACTCTCCAACTCTCCGTTTTCTTTCCTGAAACTAAAAATGAAGGAGAAAGGATACTCCATACCTTGGATATTCACAGGCAACTCTGGTACTATCTTGACAGAACTAAATCTTTCAGATCTTCAGATCAGTTTTTCATTTCTTGTGAAAGTAAGAAGAATGGACAACCTGTGTCAAAACAGACTATTTCCAAATGTTTGACTTAAGGCCATTACCTTTTGTTATAGTCACTATAACAAAAGTGTTCCAGACTTCATCTGTGGCATTTTGGAAAGGGTTGGATTTAGAGGTATTTTAGATTCTGCTACTTTGCGCTCTCTGCGTACTTTTGCAAAGCACTATAGACTTGATTCCTTCTATAGGTCCAGATCAAGCTTTGCTAGGACAATTTTTCAGGGGCACCTGCACTCTTCTCCTTCCACCTCCCAAATGTCAGTATTCTTCCCAAATTTCAGTAATAGGGTCAAATTTATGCTTCATTGCTTGAATCTTCATCAGTTGAGATTTTATTTGGAAAGGACAAAACATTTCAGAAACTCAGACCATCTTTTTGTGTCTTTCTCTAGAGCTAAGCTTGGGAAACAAGTTTCCAAGGTCAGTTTGCCCAGATGGATTTCTGACTGGATTTCCTTTGTTATACCTTGGAGAGTGTATCCCTGCTTATCAAACCAAATGCCCATTGTACTAGGGGGGCAGGATCTTCCTCAGCCCTTTTTGGTTGCACCTCTTTATATGATGTTTGTGTGGTGGCCACATAATACTCGTACATTTGTGTTCCATTACAAACTTGATATTCAAAAAAAGTCACAAAGCACAAACTGAAGCAGATAAATGCAAAAGCCAGAAGAAGTAGCTGAATTGAACCCACTCAAAGTATTGCAGGCTGCAAATCACCACACAGTTGTAGAATGCAGAATCCATTTTATTAACTTCATACAAAAAAATCCAAGGATGAGCGCTTTCGTCCATAAAGATCTAGACTTCATCAGACAATTTACTCCACGTAGTTACTTCCTCTTATACAGTCCAAAGAGGAAGTTCCACTCCGTTATAAACTAATCAGTTATGTCATTAAAAGCACAATATTTACAGTCACTGAATTTAAAACGCAGACAAACTATACAAACTGAAAAAGTTCATGGAACACACCACCCTAAAAACATACTATATATAAACACTGCTTCATAAAAGTGACAATTTACAATAAATATTTAAATATGTTGAATGTGTTAAAACAATAAATATTAAGTTGTCAATCTCGCCTTCATTCTTGCTTGATGGGTTCAGAGCCGATCCTCGGCTCCGACTCGGCACTTTGCTAAGCTCGAGAGTCACTTTTACCAGCTCGAGGCAGCCCCATATCCCATGATGCAAGGCGGTAAGTACCCAGATCTCGTTTGCCGCTTCACTGATGAGGTCCTCCTTTTACCAGCTCCTGGTAAGTGTTTAAATTTAAACTGCTTTTAGCCCCTTTTCACTTTTAAACTATTTTTTCTTAGAAATCTTTCATTTTTAGTTAATTGTAAGCCCCTTTTTGACTAGAATTATCCTTCCTCCTTAATTTGTTTAGTCAGGCCTTCCTTCCCTCCCATCTCCCCCCTGTCAGGGTGTGTGTGTGTGTGAGGTTTTTACTGCTTATACTTTAATTTAATTTTAATTGTTTGTTTGGGACTGTGTGTGTTCTGTTTTTGTGTCCACTATGTCCAAAGAGCAGAGGGTCTCAGGCTTTAAGAAGTGTGACTCGTGCTGTCAGAAGATGTCTCTGACAGACGGTCACACTTCTTGTTTATACTGCCTGGGACCTCTCCACCTGCAGGACTCCTGTGCAATATGTCATTCTTTTAGCCAGAGAGTCCTGCAGGAAAGGAGAAACAAACTTATTTTAAGGGGACTCCTTAAACTGGAGGGGTCCCCGGCCAAATCGGCTCCGGGAAAGCCTTCCAAGTCTAAGTCCCAGGCTTCTGTACCAAAGCCTTCGGCCTTGGCTCCGACTATGTCGGAGTCGAGATCGGCTCCGGCTGGAGCCGATCCGACCTTGGCTAAATCTTCGGCACCGATGGCTATCGGTGCCGATACTTCTTTGGTCACTTTGGTGTCGGTTCTGAGTACTGGCTCCGACCACCATGTGGCCCAGGCTTCGGTGTCGGCGCCGACCGGCCCCGACACCGCTATTTCGATGCCTGCATCGGCTCCGGCTGGAGCCGATGCATCTAGATCTTCTCTCGGAGCCGAAAAGTTATCGGCTCCGACTGGATCAGTGGGTTTGTCGGCTCCGATGGTTCCTTCGAGGAAGAGGTCCAGGTCCCCCTCTTTGGAACCGATTCTGTCGGCTACGGCCTCACCTCTTCTTTTGGAACGGAGCCATCGGAGCCGATCATCTAGGTCGTCCAGGTTATCTGACCATGATTTAGAGAGGGTGGTAAGCGGATTATTAAAATCACAGGCACTGGCCCAGATGCTTCATAGTCCGTCTCAACAGACGACTATTAGTCCACACCCCCTTCAAGTTCCTCCTTCCACTCTACCACAGAGTTTGGAGCTGGAGTCTATGGGAATAGTTACGGCTATGGCTGAGGGGTAGATACCCCCATCCTTCTGCACCTTCAGCATCTACTCTTATCTCCTCCTCGAGACCTTCCTTGGAGGGATTCGGTGGTCGGGCTTCCCTGGTCTCCTCCGAGGGGGTGAGTGGCATCGGACCCTTGTCCGACCCCGCTCTTCTCCTTGGAGCTTTGGCCTTGGTGAGCTCGGCTCCGACATCTGCCTCGGAGCCTTCCCTTTCGGTGGGCCTGGGAGTCCCAGTTTCTTCGGAATGGGTTCTCTCGGATCTCCCTGGGAGGGGGGCCTTCGAGGTGATGGAGTGTGCTGGCCACTGGGCTCAGTCAGCAGTCTATTCCCTTAGCTCCTCCCTCTACAGTGCCTGTCGATATCTCTTCCATCTCTCTTGCTCCCGGACCTAGAGATCCACCGCCTCAGGTTTCCCCACTGGGAAGAACCCCCTCTTCCGAGGATTCTCCTGACCAGTCAGGAGATCCTCCGCATAAGAAGGACTTGTAAGAGGAAACACCTGGACTCCCTGAGTCTACCACTTTAGATACCGACTTAGATGAGTCGGAGTGATCCCAAGATCCCCTCTGAGGATGTCTCCTTTTCAGACATCCTAGAACTCCTAAAACAGAGGAAACTGGCCTCCATAAATCCCTCCGAGGATGAGTCGGTATACCTAGAGGCGTTTGGATCTTGACCCTCCACCTCCTGGGTGTCTCCACCTTTCGACCCCCTTATGGAGGTTATTGCTCGAAAGGCTTGGGCTGCTCCTGATTCTGTAGAGCCAGTTCCTAGGAGGCCGTCTAAATTTATTACAGCCCCTTCTGAAAAGCAATTCCTTACAAAAGGTGTCCCTGTTGATGCCATGGTGGTGGCGGCCGCCACTAAGAAGGAACTTGCAGATCCTTCTGTACCAGTCCATCCTCCTAATAAGGATTCTAGGACCATGGATAGGTATGGTAAGTGGATGATGTCCTTCAAGGATGCATCTGCAGTCCTTACAAATGGGTTGTCCTGAAGTCAGGCAGCCCTTCGGTCGGCCGGATTCCAAAGTCTGGGTCCGGCTTCGGCTGATGTCGCACTTCACCCGACGTCATCTCTGCTGGTCTTCGGGTATAAAGACATCAGCCGACGCCATTTTCCTCAGTCTTTCTTGCCGCGTGGCACCCGAAGCAGAAGCTGTTCGCAAGTGCCGGTCGGTCAGATCCAGAGATTTCTACTACCGAATACTACTTCGAAGACTTCTAAAAAGCTAAGTACCCCGTTGGGGACTCTTTCTTGCCTCAGCCGATGTCAATAAAAGTGATCAACTGTTTAACTTGTGGGAAACAAATACCTCATAAAGATTTCCACTCTTACTGCTTACCTTGTTTAGGCCCAGACCACGACGTAGCAGCCTGTTTAGCCTGTGCTTCCTTCAACCGACGAACGCTTAGGCGTCGGTCGGAGTTTGCTGAACAGTTTTTCGGCTCAGATTTTGCATACATTATGCCGTCGGATCCTCCGACTACTCAAATTGTTAAGAACGAAAAGGACCGACACTCGCGGTCCGCGGTTTCGCCGAAACAACGGTTAAGCAAACGCGAGTGTCTCGGTTTCGGCGAAACCGAGCAAACGTCAATCTTCAGCGAATCCGTGACTACTACCGAGGCCCCTGCTACCCTAGTTGAATCGGCCTCTGAAATTTTACCTACTAATGTGGTTTCTCTAGAATTATCGGACACCATCCCTTTGGATGTCTCTACCCCAGCACGTGGTGCTGCTAGGCCTCCTGCAGCCATGTCTATAAAGGCCTTTGCCAGGGCTAAAGCAGCCAAAACTGCTAAGTCTGTACCTGTTAAGCCCCCCTCTCACAGGCCCAGTTCCAGTTCCCAAATGCTTACTTTGGCAGAGGATCTCATCTCTTTAATAAGAGGATCCCAATCTCACCCAGACAGGGCCTCTCAACCTCCAGAAAAGAGACCTAGAGCAGAGCCCCCTGAGCCAGTGTCCTCAGATGACTCTTCTGATGATTCAGACAATACAGACCATCCAGAGGCTCCTTTTTCTACTTATGAAGACTCCGATGTTGAAGAATCTATCCCTTCTGCCTCTCCACCAGAGGAATTTTCCTTTGGGGAAACCTTACATGCCATGAGAGAACAATTCCAATGGCAGGGACAAGATTTCTCAGATTAAAGAAAAAGGCTTAGGACCTTTCTACACTTACCACAACATAGGCCCTTAGCTATACCTCCAGTTCTTCCTGTTGTGGATGATACATTTAATGATGCTTGCACTGCTCCTGATACTTTACCTCCTTCCCCTGCCAAGCCCGATGAGTGTCCGGAACCCTGTAAAACCTATCACCACTTATACAAGGCTCCTCTTGCAGATCCTGAGACTATCTCCCAGGGGCCTAAGGCAGTAGCTTCGACCTCAGCGAAAAACCCTCTCCCTTCTGAAAGGGAATCCAGGTCCTTAGAGAGATGGGGTAAAAAAGTATACACCTCTGCTACTCTCTCAGCTAGAGCTTTGAACTGTCAGTTTCATATGATCCACTACCAAGAGTTTATGCTTGATCAGTTAACTAAGAAACTGTCCTCTGATGATTCTTTAGATAAGAAATATGTTTTAGAAATGGTGAATAACACAGCAGGTTAGTAACCATTCTTTAAAATGTGGCTATGATGCACTGGAGGCTTCATTTAGATCAGCCATGACTGGCACAGTTATAAGAAGGCATGCATGGTTGAAAGAACAGGTCTTGCCGGATCATGTTACAGCAAAGATATTAGATGCTCCTATGGATAAGGTCAGTCTATTTGGTTCTCCTGCCCAACAAGTAATGAAGAAAATGGAAGAGAAGGCAAAATCTGTACAAACAGTTAAAGATTTCTTACAGTTTCAGCCCCCAAGGTTTAGCAGGAACTGGCCTTCCAAAAATTGGTCCTTTCCAGACTCCTCTAAATCTCAGAGAGGCAGGAATAGACGTTCCAGAGGCAGAAATCAATCCAGAGGAGGTGCCTACAGGGACGCCAGTGGCAAGGCAATAACCAACGAGGCACAGATACAACCAATACCACTGCAACAGGACAATCACAGTGACTTGGCTCTGACACCTACCAGGGAACAAATAGCAGCACCCTTAGGCGGAAAGTTAGCCTTATTCTCAAAAATTGGCACTATATCACAAGAGACAAGTGGATTTTGCAAACTATAGACCAAGGCTACAGGTTTCATTTCCACACCTTATCAGTAAAAGAGGAATGCCAAACCTACCACCAAATCAAAAGACAGAAGCTCTAAAACAAATAGCTCAATTAACAAAGATGAGAGCTGTGGAAAGGGTACCACCTACAGAACAGGGCAAGGGATTTTACTCCAGACTCTTCCTAGTACCAAGAAAAGAGAAAAGTTGGAGACCTATTCTAGACCTGTCCGCTTTAAACACATTCATTATTGTTCCAAAATTCAAAATGCTGACCCTACAGCAACTTCTTCCCATGCTGGGCAAGGAGTGTTGGCTGGTAACTCTAGATCTCAAGGAGGCATACCTGCACGTCCCCATACGACCAAATTGCAGAAGATACCTCAGATTTCTTGCAGGATCAGAGCATTATCAATTCTCAGCATTGCCCTTTGGCTTATCTACTGCGCCCAGAGTGTTCACGAAATGCCTGGCATCAGTAATCGCTCATTGCAGGCTACAGGGAATCCAAATGTATCCATACCTGGACGACTGCCTGATACAAGCGGACAACAAAAGCAAGCTGACACAAGACTTACAAAGAGTCATTTGCTTACTACAAGCCCTGGGATACACAGTAAATTTAAAAAAGTCAAGACTGATACCATCCCAAACAAGAACATTCTTGGGTGCAGAATTGGACACAGTAAAACAGATGGCATTCCTAACTGCAGAAAAGCAAGAACAACTTCCTCTTTACTTCTTGGCATTAACAAAGCAGAACAAACTAACAGCAAGGAAAGTACTGCAGGCCTTGGACTTAATGGCATCCTGCATTATCCTGGTCCCCCATGCCAGACTGCATATGAGAAAGCTTCAGTGGTAGCTAAAAAATTTATGGTCTCAACACAGGCACAGCTTGGAAACCGAAATACCACTAATCCCATGCCTGAAACAAGAGTTCCTATGGTGGGCTCAGGCATGCCAGTCAAACCCAGGTTTGTCCTTCCACAACATTCAAGCAAGCCAAACCATCACAACGGATGCCTCAGACCTAGGTTGGGGGGCCCACATGCTGGACAAGTGCATTCAAGGCTTATGGACTCCGGACCAGCTGCACCTGCACATAAATCAAAAAGAAATGCTGGCAGTAAAACTAGCAATCCAGAATTTCAGACCATTCCTCGGAGAAGGCCAATTGATGATAAGGACAGACAACACCACAGTCATGTGGTACATCAACAAACAAGGAGGCACTCATTCATACCCACTATGCCGAATGGCTTTGGACCTATGGAATATGGCTCTGACCTACAACATTCAGTTACAGGCAATATTTGTACCGGGAAAAGAAAACATCCTAGCAGATATGTTAAGCAGAACTACCTCGGATGCTCACGAATGGATGCTACACCCGGACATCTTCAAGGCCATCACAAAGAAATGGGGAATGCCACAAATAGACCTATTCGCATCCCCACTCAATCACCAGCTCAAGAAATTCTGCACAAGGACATACCACCCACTTGCTTGGAAGGTGGACTCTCTATCCTTCAGTTGGAAAGGCCTGACAGCATATGCATTTCCACCTCTTCCTTTGATTCACAAGGTACTACTGAAAATCAAAGAGGAACGTCCAAGGATAATTCTGATAGCTCCAAATTGGCCAAGACAACATTGGTATCCATTGCTGAGGAGCATGTCTCGGGGAAGTGGGCTCTGCCCCTGATTCCTTTGATGTTAACTCAGAGCGACTACAACATCCTGCATCCAAACCTGAAAACTCTGCAACTGACTGCCTGGAACATTACATAAGAACAACTAACCCAGACTTATCCCAAAGGGTTAAAGACATTATCCTTGAGGCCCGCAGACCTTCAACAAGAAGGAACTATGCAGGAAAATGGAAAAGGTTTGTCATGTGGAGTACTGAAAGAGGGAAAGATGTGTCAAAGATAGATATTGCCAACATCCTGGAGTATTTGGCAGAGCTTCTCCATACAGGCCTGTCCTATTCCTCCATCAAGATACATGCATCAGCTATTTCTGCAGAATACAGCTTCGATCCCCCTGTCTTCTCACATCCTCTACTCAGGCAGTTCCTCAGAGGAATTAAGAATGTAAAACCTCCTAGGAAACCACCCTTACCAGCATGGGACTTGAACTTTGTGCTAGAAAAATTGACACTCCCTCCATTTGAACCAGCAGCAACAGCAGATCTTCAACATCTATCCTGGAAAACTGCTTTCTTACTGGCAATTACTTCAGCAAGAAGGGTTTCGGAACTACAGGCTTTAATGGCAGTACAACCCTTCCTAATCTTCCATCAAGATAGAGTGTCCATGAGAACTAATCCTACATTTATGCCTAAGGTGGTATCCAGAGTGTCTCTAAACCAGGCAATCCACCTACCTACCTTCTTTCCCAATCCACAGAACAGGGGGGAAAGACTGCTGCATACCTTGGATGTACATAGACAGTTGCGCTACTACCTGGACAGAACCAAGAGCAATAGAAAGACTGACCAGCTTCTAGTAGCTTATGCAACAGGAAGGGAAGGAAAAGCAATTTCAAACAGACAATCTCCAAATGGATAGGAAATTGCATAAGATTCTGTTACTCCTACCATGGAAAGCAAATTCCACAGAACATAAGGCCTCATTCTACAAGGGCTACAGCCACTACCACAGCTTTCTTCGAGGGTGGCTACCAAGGACATTATTGAGGCTACTTGGACCTCCGTGCATACATTTGCCAAGCATTATAACTTACCTCTATACTCTAGATCCCGAGCAGGGTTTGCCACTGCTGTTTTGCAAGGGATCCTGACTACACCATAATTCTTCTTCCTCCTCCCCTAGTTTGGCTATGGTATTCTACCCATTTGTAAGGACTGCAGATGCATCCTTGAAGGACATAGTACAGTTTTGTACCTACCATAAATGTAGATGTCCGAACAGGATAGCATCTGCAGTCAGGATTACCCACCCTCCTTCCCCTCTGTGGTACTCCTAGGGTATTTACCCACCTAGCTGGGGGGGGGGGATCTCTTATGGTGTATTTGTTTGTATATATGTACATACATGCTTATTTTTTGTGGTTGCCTTCTACCTTTTTGGAAACATTGGCATTTACCCAAATTTTAGCTTTCCAAGAGGGCATCTGGCATCTGGGGCAAGAAACACTGAGGAAAATGGCGTCGGCTGATGCCTTTATACCCGAAGACCAGCAGAGATGACGTCGGGTGAAGTGCAACATCAGCCGAAGCCGGACCCAGACTTTGGAATCCGGCCGACCGAAGGGCTGCCTGACGACAGGACAACCCATTTGTAAGGACTGCAGATGCTATCCTGTTCGGACATCTACATTTATGGTAGGTACAAAACTGTACTTTCTCCTCAGCGACCTTTGCCATGCGTTCGCTGAACTATTTATGTCACTTCACCAGACTCCAAAGGGACATCCTTAAGGAACTAGGTGAAGTAGTGCAGGATCCTACGGCTGCAGGGGCTCAAGAAAAGATTGCTTCTCAGCTAGGAATCCTTAATTCTATAGCTAACTCCTCCATGCGACTGATCTCATATGCGGCAGATGGAGCGAGTAGAGCCGCGGGTACAGGAGTGGCTCTTAGACGTCAATCCTGGATGCGGCTCTGTAATTTTGCAGATCCCTTTAAGGCGTCCTTCATGAATTCTCCCTTTGATGGGTCAGCATTGTTTGGCCCTCAAGTGAAGGATACATTGACCAGGTGTGAGCAGGACGGCAAGACTCTTTCTGCCGTAGGGGTCCGTTTTCTACCCCTCTAGACCTTACCCCAAAGGTCAGAAGGCGGAAAAATGTGGTTCCGTAAATCCCAGGAGTCACGCCAGGCGACGTGGTCAGTTTACCCCTAGAGGCAGAGGGGTAATAACAGGCGCCGCTCTAGAGGCACAGGGGGTCCACAAAACCAGGGAAGCAGAGAGCCTCTCTCTGCCAAGCCCTTCCAGCATCCCTGAGATGTTGCCCGCCTGTCCATCCTTGGAGGCAGTCGGGAAGACTATCGCTGTACCCAGAAGCCTGGCGTTCCTCTCTCAAGACAGATGGGTACAGTCGATCATATCCGAGGTTACAAGATTCCTTCGAGGAAAGTCCTTTCACTCACAAAATTCCCTTCCAGATGTGCCACCCGATCTAAGGGAAATTGCAAAGTTAGAAGTATCAAAGCTTCTACAAAAGGGCCATTCAGCCAGTTACAACAGACCATTCAGTGCCGGAATCTACTCAAGATTCTTTTTGGTCCCCAAAAGGCGGAGACTGGAGACCAATATTGGATCTCAGCAGACTCAACAAGTCTGTGAGAAAGACAAGATTTCGAATGGTCACACTTCAATCAATTTTGCCCTTCCTAGAAAAGGACAACTGGATGTGCTCAATAGACCTTCAGGACACGTACTATCACATAAAAATTCACAGACGCTCCAGAAGGTTTCTCCGCTTTCGGCTGGGGTCCAGTCATTTTCAATTCAGAGCCCTGCCCTTTGGTCTCACTACAGCCACCAGAGTGTTCACCAAATTTATGGCAGTGGTCACGGCTCACCTGAGACGTCAAGGATTCCAGGTGTTTCCGTATCTCGACGACTGGCTCCTTTCAGCCACCACCAGGCATCAACTTCTTCAAGCCAGGGATTACACCCTAAATCTCTGCACTCAATTAGGAATTTCGATCAACTACGAAAAATCCTCCTTATTGCCCTGCCAGTCTATTACTTTCATAGGCGCAAAGTTAAACACTGTTCGGATGTCAGCAACCCTCACAGACCAAAGAATCTCAGATATCCAAAGTCACGTGAGGATCATCCTTGCCTGCAAAAAGGTGCAAGCCAGAATGGTTCTGAAGGTGTTGGGCCTCATGGCTGCGGCCATTACCCTTCTTCCCCTGGCCTGCTTCTACATGCGTCTTCTTCAATGGATGTTGTTCACCCAGTGGTCTTACCAACAACTTCCCATGCGTCACCAAATCCTGGTGACACAAATTTGCAAGAATCATCTATCATGGTGGATTTCTTCTCCCCAGATTCATCAAGGCAGACCCTTTGTATCCCGGCCCGGTAGCCACAGTCACTGACGCCTCCCTGATCGGGTGGGGGGGTCATTATCAGGGCAGGATGGTTCATGGGACGTGGCAACCGTTCGAATACCACCTGCACATAAATGTCCTAGAGATGAGAGCAGTGCTTTTAACGTTGCAAGCCCTCAATGACTTTCTTCCCTTGGGAACAATTGCAGTTCACACAGACAACATGTCTCTAGTATGGTATATCAACAAACAGGGCGGAACCAAGTCCTAGCCCTTGTGTCGAGAAGCTCTCAGACTTTGGCAATGCGGGATCTCCTCTCATCGGTTTCTGGTAGCAACGCATATTGCTGGGAAAACCAACATTCTAGTGGACAGATTGAGCAGAGCTATTCTCATGCCTCACGAGTGGTCTCTCAAACAATCTATAGTGGAGGAGATTTTTCTAGAATGGGGCCGCCCATGTTGCGATCTTTTTGCTACTCCCCAAAACAGCAAATGCCCAGACTTCTTTTCTCTCTTCCCACTGCCAGGCCATCCCCCCAGAGACGCTCTAACCCAGGATTGGCCCCAGGGACTTCTTTATGCCTTTCCTCCCTTTCCGTTGATTCCACAAGTACTCCAGAAAGCCACCATTTTGAGAGCCAAAATGATTCTCATTGCTCCCTGTTGGCCTCGACAAATTTGGTTTCCGTTCCTCCATCATCACCTATTGGTGCAGCCGTGGCATCTGGACCCAGTGCCAGACCTTCTGATTCACCAATTGGGTCAGCTGCATCGGTCTATTCCTTCTCTCAACCTCACAGCTTGGTTGCTCCACTTCCTTCCTTAGCCAGGCTTCCTATGATCTCTAATCCTGTTAGGGATATCATAGTGGCTTCCCATAAATCCTCTACTAGAAGGATTTATACCAGCAAGTGGAAACGCTTCTCTTGTTGGGCAAAAGCTAAAAATATAGATCCCTTTACTGCCCCTGTTCAAGCAGTTTTGGATTTCTTAGCGGAAATCTTTCACTCGGGCTCTTCATCTTCCACGGTCAAAGTTCAGTTGGCTGCTATCTCGAATTTTCATGTCGGGTTTGCAGATCACAACATTATGTCCCACAGGCTTTGTAGAGCCTTTCTAAAAGGAATTTTTCTCCTGAAACCTCCAGTCAGGAGTCCTCCTCCTCAATGGGACCTAAATCTAGTGCTGACATCCTTAATTCTTCCTCCCTTGAGCCAGCTGTTTCATGTTCCTGAAATTTCTTTCATGGAAAACACTCTTCCTTGTTGCTATTACCTCGGCAAGGAGAGTGTCAGAACTTCATGCTCTCTCTGTTCGTCCCCTTATTTGGTCTTCCACAAAGACAGGGTATCCTTGAGAACTAATTCAACCTTTTTGCCTAAGGTGGCCTCGAAAAATAATTTGAACCAATCTATTGACCTCCTGTATTTTTCCTAATTACTCAAACGGATCGGAACAAAAATTACATTATCTTGATGTTCACCGCCAACTCAGATATTATTTGGACAGAACAAAACAATTCAGGAAATCCGATCAGCTCTTTCTTTCTTATGCTGAAAACAAGAAAGGCCTTCCTGTCTCCAAAGTGACCTTATCTAGATGGCTTTCTTCCACCATCTCCGAAATCTATCAACTCAGGGAAAACAGCTGTGCTCAAAACCTAAAGCGCATTCAACCAGAAGCTTAGCCACTTCTACAGCTTTTCAGGCTAGACTTCCATTAGACACTATTTGTGCAGCAGCCACTTGGGCCACTCCTCATACATTTGTTTCTCATTACAAATTGGATTTGGCCTCCAGGGATAGAGCCAGTTTTGGCTCTACAGTTCTCAAGAGTCTGTTCCATTGAGCCACCCAGGATAGAGGTGCTAGGACGCGTCCCATCAAGCAAGAATGAAGGCGAGATTGACAACTTAACATTGAGAAGTTATGTACCTACCATAACGTTCCATGTTAGTTGTCTTCTCTCGCCTTCTTTCTTGCGACCCTCCCTCCTGCCCCCTGGCCTGGACAGACCTTTTTCTCCCTATATGGAAGAATGCTTCTTAAGACCAGCTAGTTCTGGTCTACCTTATAGCCCATCCTTTAGGCTTTTTGCCTTTCTTTCCTTCTGGGAAGTTTTTTTTTTTTTTTGTTTTGTTTGTGCTAGGTGTTATTGCCTATAGGTACCAAACGAGATCTGGGTATTTACCGCCTTGCATCATGGGATACGGGGCTGCCTCGAGCTGGTAAAAGTGACTCTCGAGCTTAGCAAAGTGCCGAGTTGAACCCATCAGACAAGAAAGAAGGCAAGAGAAGACAACTAACATGGAACGTTATGGTAGGTCCATAACTTCTCAATATGTGTGATTAAATACTAAAAACTAGATATAGTAGAAAATGTTAAGAGAAATAAATACACATAACATGAATACTGAACATGTGAATTATTTAAAATGTTAAAATGCATAATGGAGAAATATATATATATATGTACATATATATATATTTATATATATATATATATTTATATATATATATATATATATATATTTATATATATATATATATATTATATATATATATATATATTTATATATATATATATATATACATACACACACACACACATTTTATCTTTCTAGTGCCTTTAGTTTTAAAATTGGGCTAATTGAAATATGCTCATTCAGGCCTGGCCAGTTCCTGGCATTCAAACGTAATTGCCAGTATAATTCTCTTTTCTCAAGTAATAGTGACCATGCACCACCCCTCATGTTGGTACTGATATTGTCTATAATAAAAAATTGGAACTTATGGTCATTATACTCCAAAACATGTTTGCTAAGAGAATTTATTTCTTTTTTTATTCCTTATGTCATGTAGATGTTCGTATATGCGATTTTTTAACTTTCTATCAGTCTTGCCTATGTAAAAGCAAGAACAGGTGGTACACATGGCACAGTAAATCACTTTCTCCGAATTACAGTTGTATTTCTGATTAATTCTGATTTCAATATTATTAATGTCAAAAATATTGCCTTCTTTAATGTAACTGCAATAGTTACATCTGCCACATTTGTTCATAGAACCTGACCTGTGGTTTGGGTAAGAGTTACAACTCTCAAATATGTTTTTCATATTCTTACCTTTCCTATATACTAATAGGCTGCTGTCCTATTAGTGGTCTGATGTTCTTGTCATGTCTCAAAATAGACCACTTTTTTGTTAAGATGTTTCTTACTATGTAACTATCTGAGTGAATACAGTGATGAAAGAAGTC
>NC_056735.1:32553124-32558124 GCF_019279795.1 Protopterus annectens | reverse complement strand
CATATCTCTAAATGTCGTTTGGTAAAAAAATTTCCTTTGTAGCATCTATATTGTAAATTGGGTAAACTGAGTCTTTCACCTATTCTCATGTGATCTACTTCTGCAACAGAAAGAATTCTTTTAGTAAATTTCCTTTAGATTGTCTGCATACCTTTTATGTGGGTTGAAATATATGCACAGAATATACTATTATATTCGACAACTGGACAAATGTAAGTAGTATATAAATTAAGTGTGCATTTTTCATCTTCGGATGTAATCTTCTTTAACATGACATCTAATTGTCTCACTGTTCTACATCTAACACAATCAGCATGTTTGCTGGAGGATAAACCTGCTGAAATCATTATCCTAAAAATCTGTATAATGAGAAACAGAGTACAAAAGATTAGACCCGATAAACTCACGTTAGCTAGCAGATCTAGGAGACTCTGTCTCTGATGCCCTCCAAGTGGGAGGAATAAAGGCACCTTGATGAAGTTTCAAGTAATTTATTCAGTTAAGTAGGTAGATGGACAAGTGTTCTTGTTCTAAATATATCACATTCAACATGTCAGTTATTTAAGCAAGCAATAATGCCCAACAGGGTGTGTATTAATGTGTAATTAATGCCCGCCCAGGGGTGTTGTGAGGCTCGACGCCGCAGGCGGGCAATATTTGTACATTAATACCCTACTGGAGAATGTTTGTTCTCCAATCAGGGTACTGATGTACAGGAAGCCCATTCTCTAAAGGCAGTTACAGACATTTGTAGGAGGGTCTAGGGGAGCTGATTAGAGGAAAATTTGGAAGAATGAAAAACAAGGAGCCAGTCCCAAACCTTAAAGGATATTTTCTTATTTGAATATTCTTGAAAGACCTGTGAGGGTTTACCAGCTCAGCAGTCTCTGAAACCTTATTCTTAGTTAAAGTTTTAAGATCTCTATATTCACATACTTTACCCACAATATCAGACTTTAGGAAAAGAGACAGATGAATATAAGATTATATGAAATATATTAATTTATAGTTGTCTAAGCTAAATCGCAGCCCTGACTGTTCTGTCCAATTTGAAAGGAATGTTAAATAAGAATTTTTCATATTAAAATCCTTGTTGCCTAATATAGCAAATCCAGTTTCATCAGCATATTTACCTGACTAACAGTTTTTATTTTTTGTAAATACTGCAAACATTAAGTTAAATAAAAACAGGCCAAGTACCAAACCCTGTGGGACCCCATGGTCACAGACAAGTAGTCTGAAAGATTCCCTTGGATAGATACAGCCTGCTTCCTATCTTTTACCCATGTTATTATCCATCTTATTAAGTATGAATTAAATTTGTGATTTACCAATGCTTTATAGTGGATATATCATAGAGACTAGGCCATTAAACTGGTAATTTTTGACCTTCTCTTAATGAAGCCGTGTGGATTTAAATCCAGTTAGGTGAATTTTACATTTCTTTAGTCATAAGATTCAGTAAACATCTTAACTTCATTCATATTGTCTATTTAAAATATTGTTGTTATGTGAATGATTTAACAGCATTTCGAGACTGTTCCACTTTTAGATTACTAAATTTTGTTTAGAGCTGGGATCAAGTCACTCTTTATATTATACAGCGGTACAGAGGGAATGTTATCAGGACCTTTAGAAGTATTTTTATTGATCTTATTTATAGGTTCATAGGTTCTTACTAGGCTATCCGCCCTAGGGCATTTATAACCCTGGCCAGAGTTTGTTTGGCTTTCGCCACCCATTTTAAATAAATTTTGCTATGCCCTTTTTCAAGGTTAGTATACTGTGCCTCTAACAGTGACACAGAAGTGATACCTGGGGTAAACCTATGATCTCCCATCCACTCATCAAGATTCCTCTTGAAGAGAGTCAATGAGGGACTCTGCCTAACCTGGACTGGGATTTTATTCCAGAGTGAAGGGAGCCTCTGGGTTATGAATCTGTCCCTCCAGCATGTCCTATTTATTTCCGTGTTGAGGTTCAAGTCTCTCGAGTGTGTAGCTCGATGGGATTTGGATTTTCTGAGGTGCAGCATGTCCATTAATTCCGGGTTGGACATGGCTTTATACGTCAGGCACAGATCTCTTCTGAGCAGGCGGTATGCCACTGAGTAGAGCTGGAGTTTCTTTAACCGGGCAGCATATGGCATCTGTTTGAGCATTTTGATCCTCTTGGTGAGGTACTTTTGGGGTCTTTCCAGTTGCTGCAGGTGTCTGGTAAGGTACATCCCAAAAGGGGCATTGTACTCAATTATGGGCCTGATGAGGGATGAGTAAAGAGGCACGATGACCTCCCCTGATCTAGATGTGAATCCCTTCATGATTAGGTGGGCTATATAAAATGTTTTTCTAACCACTTTGGCCACGTGGTTGTCAAATGAAAGATTGCTATCAACTTGGGTCCCCAGGTCCCTAATTACTTCTTCCGTACTTAATGGATTACCACCTATGTGGTAATTTGTGGGCACTTTCATTTTGCCAAAGGGGATGACTATACACTTTTTGGCGTTTAACTTGAGGCCATGGCTCTGGCATCAGTTGTCTGTTTCTACGAGGCCCTTTTGGAGGATGCTTGTGTCGGCTGGAGAGTCGATTATGGCGCCCAGTTTGCAGTCATCTGTGAACTTGGTCAGCCACAGTCCTTCCATGTTGCCCTGTACCTTCGAGAAATATATACCGAACAAGAGAGGTCCCAGGACTGAGCCTTGTGGGATGCCACTTGTAACTGGTTTGGAGTGAAATGGCCCCAGCAATTCTAACCAAGTGGGTTCTGTCCTTGAGCCAGTTTGCAACCCATCTAGTGACATAGGGGTTTATATTTAAGCTGGTGAGCTTATCTATAATGCCCAAGTGGGGTATTGTATTGAAGGCTTTTGCGAGGTCCAGGTAGGCTGTGTGGACCACCTTCCCCTCGTCAATGGCCTTGGTGACTGTTTCAAAGAAATTGACCAGGTTTAAGAGGCAGGATCTGCCCTTAACAAAGCCGAACTGGGTAGGATCCAGTGTCTGTAGGTCCCCAATAACTTTATTTATGAGGTCCATGATGATCCTTTCCATAGCTTTGCAGACCAAGCTAGTCAGGCTTATGGGGCGATAGTTTCCAGGATCCGTTGAGGCACCACCTTTGTGGAGAGGGACCACTGTTGTTGTATGCCACTCTTTGGGTACATATCCTGTAGTAAGGGTGAGACTGAACAGTAGTTTTATGTTTGGGTTTAGCTCTTCTTGGAGTTCATGTAGGACACAGCCCGGGACACCGTCTGGTCCCATTGATGCTGTGTTTTTTGCTTTGGAGAGGGCGGCTCTTACCTGAGCATCTGAGATGTCAGGGGGGGCAGCACTCTGCTGGGATAGATATTTGCCCTTTTGGTGGGGAGGGGGGGAGAAGTTTGCGCTGAACATGTCAGCTAGGATGTTGGCAATGTCTGTGGGTTCGGTGTATTTTTTGTCATTTTGGACTAATTCTGAGCATATCTGGGAATTCCCACCCAGGTTACTAACATAACTAAAGAAAGCCTTGTGATTATCCTTAGTGTCCTGTGCAATTTTTCTCTCGAAGCTGGCCTTAGACGATTTTATGAGTGCCCGTAGTTTTTTTCCAATAGATGCCTTCCCTTTTTGGGATTTTGCTCTATCATGTAGTAGCTTCCTTCTTCTGTTGTATAGTTTGTTTATGGCTGGGGTCCACCAGACAGGACGTCTGCCTTTGGAGGACTGGGTCTTGGTTTTATTTGGGATTGCATGATCCATGCATTCCTGAAAGTGTTCATAGAATGCGTTTATAAAGGATTCTGCGGTCTGGGCCGTATATTGCATAGGCCCGGGGGCTTTAAAGGATTCCACCTTGGTTTTGAGGAGTGTGAAATTTGCTTTAGAGAAGTTTTTCACTGTGGTTGTCTGGGTAGGGGGTGGGGTCGGGATGTGAATATCCAGTGAGATTAGTTTATGGTCTGATCTTACCAGTGAGGGATATACTTCTGGTCTGGAGCATAGAGTCCCCATGTTGGTGATGATCAGGTCCAGTATGTTTTCCCCTCTTGTGGGAGTGGTAACAAGTTGTTCCATAGCATTTGAGTTTATAAATTCCAGGAACCTTTGGGCTAGGGTGTTGGAGCTAGAGTAATGCTCCTAGTCTATGTTTGGGTAGCTGAAGTCGTCCAATATAATGGTGTTTGGAGAGACCTTCATATTTTCCAGTGTTCTGAGGAAGGCCGAGTGGGGTTCCTGGGTTTGGGAGGGTGGTCTGTAGCAGGCTATAAACTGGAAGACAGTTTTACCCACTGTTAGTTGCACATGGATAGTCTCTGATGCTTTGTGCTGTACCACCAACCTGGAGGTGTGGGTAACTTTGACGAATATTGATAGTCCCCCTCCTTTTGTGGTTCGGTCCAAGTTTTGGGGCCGAAAAGCATGGTATGAGGTATAACCTGGTAGTGCTGGAGTGCTCTCGGGAGCCTTGAACCAGGTTTCTGTTACTGCACAGATATCGATGTTCTCCATGCTAAGTAGAGTTTAGAGTGCGTGCATCTTGAGGTTTAGACTTCTGGCGTTGAACAGCATTACTCTTAGTTTCTTATCCCTTGTGATACCTATGGATGTGGGTTTATCTTTTGAGCCTTGCCTAAAAAAGGCACTATAGGGGTAGCAAGAGTCTTTGCCAATATCCGAAAGCCCAGGGGTGACAGCTGCAAGCCGTCCCTAGTGAAGCATCATGGCTTGTCGAGCATGTCATCCCAGGCTGACAGGCATTGGATCCCCATTGAATGACACCAATACTTAAGGCAATTTTTGAAATTTATCATCTTGTCTTCATATTGTGGCATCATTCTTGGTGAGGGTAAGATGCTACTCAAGGTCAGGGTCATACTGGCCTGGGCTACATGCTCAGAGAGCTCCTCTATGTCTCTTTTCATGTAGTCCAGGGAGGTACGTCCCAGGTCATTCACACCAGCATGGACAATGATGGAGTCATATTTGTACTTGCCTTGGAGTGACCTGAGT